>NC_132880.1:52078554-52093554 GCF_030463535.1 Salminus brasiliensis | reverse complement strand
ATAAAATAGATAAGCAGGTCATCTCCTCACAGATGAACCTCAGACCTGCTCCAGTGTTGAGCTGCTGAGCTACAGGCTGTGGTCATGTGATCCACCTGACTCTCAGAAACCGGTCTTCTGATGCCGGTGTTGGTTTGAGTGGGTCAGACCTCTTCCTGTAGCGGACCTCCTCAGTTCTCTCCAGCTTCAGAGTCTTCTGATGGTGTAGGAGACGGTCCCTCCCCACACTCTGGCTTTATCTGCAGTTCCTCTGAAGGAAAGAGCTCTACTGTTCAGAGCTCTAGAGCTGGATCTGAGCTTCTGGGTTAAGAGTCCAGTCTAGTCGTTATGAGAGCAGTCTGAACCAGCAGTGTGGGGTAAGGTAGATCAGCACTGCTGTTCTACAGGTAAAGAATGACCAGACCTCTGGTCAGTAATACAGAGCAGCTGGAAGGCTTAACCAGCTCCTATAAAACGCATTTCTTCATTACAGTAACAATGTGAAAGTGTGTGAACATCTGTATGACTTCTTTATGACGTGTGCACACCTGGCCGTATGTCAGATTTCTGTATGGAAAATCTCAAACTTCTAAAACCCTGAACAGACCTCTGTTTGAGGATCTACCTCAGATACCCACGTCTTCCCTCCACACCTCTCTCAGCCTGCTTAACGCTCCCTCCCTCCCTCCCTCCCTCTTTCCTTCTCCCTCATTTCTATTCTTCTTATCTCCCAGCACAGAGTTCCTCTCGGAGCAACAGGAAAACAGGTCGACGTGAGTAAGAGACCAAAGGCGCTTAGCAGGGCACTGGAGAAGATGGAGAATAAGGAATATGATAGGGAGAAAAAGAGGGGGGGGGTGCCCGAGCAAGGAGGGGGGGGGGGGGGTTGGGTGGGTGACTCACTGCCTATCTAAATGTTTACACACCCAGGAGCCTGGAGCATGCAATGTTTTCTTCCAAAACCGCGTTTTGTTTTTCCAGCCATGAAGTGGGAATAAACAGACGCCTGACCTTCCTGACTGAACTCCCCACCGGCCACTAATGTCTGCATGGGAACAGCGGTCAGGCCTCACCGAGGATCAGAAGCTGTGCCCCTGCAACCTCCTGCTCTAAATAAAGCTCACATTCTGAATTTAGATCAGGGGGCTTCCTAAAAGGTGTTTGGGTTGACAGTACAGTTCAAGGCTAAAGAAAGATCTAGAACTTTAATTAAATCACCCTGTATCAGCTCCACCTTAAACCATCACCCTGTATCAGCTCCACCTAACCCATCATCCTGTATCAGCTCCACCTTAAACCATCACCCTGTATCAGCTCCACCTTAACCCCATCATCCTGTATCAGCTCCACCTTAAACCATCACTCTGTATCAGCTCCACCTTAAACCATCACCCTGTATCAGCTCCACCTTAACCCATCATCCTGTATCAGCTCCACCTTAAACCATCACCCTGTATCAGCTCCACCTTAACCCATCATCCTGTATCAGCTCCACCTTAAACCATCACTCTGTATCAGCTCCACCTTAACCCATCATCCTGTATCAGCTCCACCTTAACCCATCATCCTGTATCAGCTCCACCTTAACCCATCATCCTGTATCAGCTCCACTTAACCATCACTCTGTATCAGCTCCACCTTAACCCATCACTCTGTATCAGCTCCACCTTAAACCATCACCCTGTATCAGCTCCACCTTAACCCATCACCCTGTATCAGCTCCCTACCTTACCCATAATCCTGTATCAGCTCCACCTTAACCCATCATCCTGCATCAGCTCCACCTTAACCCATCATCCTGTATCAGCTCCACCTTAAACCATCACTCTGTATCAGCTCCACCTTAACCCATCATCCTGCATCAGCTCCACCTTAAACCATCACCCTGTATCAGCTCCACCTTAAACCATCATCCTGTATCAGCTCCACCTTAAACCATCATCCTGTATCAGCTCCACCTTCAACCAGCAGCTTCAGGATCATGCTGATGCTCCACTGACTGGAACAGGGAGAAGGGCGTCTCAGTCATTCCCACTCCGGGCCGGAGCGCTGCTGCTACTGCACTATGGAGGTTTGGTGGTGGAGCTGCAGGAGGAGAACCTCTCTCCAGAACTGCTGTGTAACGCTGCAGAACCCATAGAGTCATATTAGTGTAGAATCTGTAGTATTACTCTACCACCTCCGCCCACATGCTGCTCCACCTTCAGATCAAGCTTCTGCAGCTTGCTTTAAAAGACCCATATCCTACATTTTTCATGGATTTCTACTGATGACATTTCTGTGGTTTAATGAAACAAAAACATGCCATATTTAATTTATAGACGCTTACATATTATATATATATATATATATATATATATATATATATATATATATATATATATATAATATGAAATCATAAATCATTTACACACGACCATTTCCAGTTTCCCTTTATCAATTGCAATTAAACAGGCTGTTTTGTTACTGTTCCTTTAAGACTGATATATGGAAATTAGTTCTATTCTGACTGGCTGTCATGTACTGTGCCTTGGCTGAAACATTCCTTACAACTGTGAGTGTGAGTGGGTGGGCTAAACTTCTGTAGGCTTGTATAGGTGGGGCTAAACTGCTGTAGGCTGATTGTAGCCAGTTCACTCAGAGGACAGCCCGGCTCCCAGCTGGAATACCACAGCTAACAGACGCCTGTGCTGACCAACATCACACTAGGAGGCTGTGGGGAGGCAGTGCCATCAGCCCACCCCATGATAGGCAGCATGACCCGGGGTTTGAGCCGGTGATCTTCGGCTGATGGTGGCAGCTCCTCAGTCCGCTGGTGAAGGGTAAGTTTACATAAAGTGTTTACATTTACAGCCTTTATCTGACTCTCCGATCCAGAGCTCTAACTGGTAAATCACGTTCCACAGGTAAGAGAACGCAGAGTTAGCAGTCTTACCCAAGAACCCTTACTGGTGCAGAACAGTGAACTCGCCAGGCTGAAGAAAACAATCCTTTAGTCTGTATGACACTGTATAGCATCATATTACTCCACCTAACGACATGGCTGAAGCTGGGGAGTGCTGGAGTATCGCTGTAGCGAAGAAACATCGTAACAAACACATGCTAAAAGAAGAGCTAACCCAGGAAGAGCTGTACCTCATCAGAACTGCGGTCTGGAGTCTAACGCAATACGAAGCGAAGCTTTGTTCCGTTGCTGAAACACACTAACGGTTCGAATCTGAGGCGCGGCAGACTGTGTTTATCTGTCATAAAATAAATACATTCAATTAAAAGGAGAAAAACAGGTCTGATCACTGAATGGTGCTCTGGCTTCTGATTGGACGAAGCTCTTACAAGTAAATCAGGCAACAGTGATGCAGTATTTTTATTTGTACGACAGGTGGCGTAGTAGAGTGAGCATGTGTGTGAAGCACGGTTAGACGATAAGTTTAGAGTTTAGAGGCGTGCTTCATTTTCAGGGGCGAGAAAGAGCGGCGGTTCTAAAGAGGGGGGAGGTAGACGTCAACACAAATAAAAAATAATAACAAAAACAAACAAAGTAAAACAGGAACCAAAGAAACACAAACTGCAAACCTAGAGAACCTAGAGAACCACCATTACCACACACATGCACAAGACCAGAGAGGAAACACTGAAACACAGGGACTGCTTCTACACAGACCAACAAGCAACACCTGAGACTAACAAAAGGGCGGGGCTACAAACAAGGCACACGTGGGTACACTAATGAGAGGGCGGGACTAGGGCAGAGACAAGGAACAAACACAAACAGAGCCATGCGATTTCTCCACAAACGGGTCGATACAGGAACACTAAGTAAAAGGTTCTTTAGAAAACCCAACTTTTAGGGCAGAGTTTAGAACCTTTATTCAGAACAACCTTCTTTGTTACACGGTGCCGCTGATGACACACTATCCTACCAATAAAGGTTCTACTGAGGGTCTCTTTGAGTGATGCCTAAGATTTCTGTTGACTCCATGAAGGAGTAAGAGATGTGAGGAACCTTTAAATTGTTGAAGAACTTTATATCGACTTCTTCTTTTTAATGGGTTCTGCACACTTACATCTACAAACCTCTACAAACATGGTTCTTCTATAGCATCACTCAGAGAACCGCTACACACATATGATTGCTACACATTTAGGGGTTTATATAGAAAGAACCAAGTTTAAGAACCTTTAAAAGGTTCTTTACACTCACGTCTGTTCTACAAACACGGTTCTTTATGGAACCAAACCTGGTTCTTCTATAGTATCACTCAAAGAACCCTTTTAGAACCTTTATTTTTAAGAGAGCAGACACGCCGAGTAGAGGGAGGAGAGACAGAGCGCGAGAGTGAGTGGGCGAACACGCATGCTCCCTCGCTGCTCGGCCTGCTCTGCCTCACGTTCAAACTTCTTGAAGTCATGTGATGCTTCTGAAAAGAGCAGGGTGCATAAATTTGCACAGGCCGCCTCACCTGCCAGTCAGCGACTGTACACAGAGGAGCTAATAATAACAAAGAGAAAGACAGCAAGGCTTGTCCGCCTCCTCATCTTCCTCCTCCTCCTCTTCCTCACTCTCCTCATCATGCCCCCTGATCGCTCCCAGCTTCTCTTTCTCCTTCTTGTCCTTCTCTGTCTCTTCAGCTCTCCTCCTCTGCGGTCTCCTGTCTCCTTCTTCTCCCCCAACCCCCCCACCTCGACTCTCTGCATCTTCCTCTGTAATTTGTCTCCACGGCTGTGAGTCAGCGCTGAAGAAAGCAGCAGCCCCGCCGCCGCACCGGAGCATCTATTCGCTCGCAGGGCGCTGGAGACCCGTGGAGCGCCCTCACTGAGTCACAAACACAAAAGGAGGCGCTTTTACATCCGAAACGTGAGTCAAGCGACATGCAGAGCGCGTCACGCCGGAGTACGCTGCCGTTTTACAGTGTGTGATGTTTCCTGGCCTTTTCTGAAGGTACTCTGTACATGCCCTGAGGGGAATCCCTGGACATGGGAAGCTTCTGTCAGCGTGGGGGATGGGAGGCGGTACCAAAACAACTACAAAAGTCAGATCTAGACATCAAAGGATTGTATCAGAGGTGTCTGTCTAAGGGCTGGTTCTGGTATTACTGGTATCACTGGTGTGGTTATCCGTAGGATACCTGTTATCCTTCCAGTTTTTCCCAGGATTCTCCTGTATGTCAGCCTTCTCCAGTTACAATATTGTATCATTAACCATTAACCTCATGTAACATATTTTCAACCTTTCAGTAAAAATGTTGACGTAACGTTGGGATTCGTTTACTACTTTCCCCTCCAGAACAGCAGGGGGCAGCGTTTTCAAACAAGAAATCTATCCATTAAAGGCATCCAGCAGTAGAAGTAGAAAGCCTGTTTCTCACCTGACGTGATACAGTCTCCACATCATGAGCAGTACGCTCCTAGTGTGCTCATAGTGGGCAGCGGTGGCTTAGCGGTTAGAGCTACAGGCTATTGATTGACAGGGTTGCGGGTTCGACACTTGGGCTCGGCAAGTTGCCACTGTTGAACCCTTTGAGCAAGGCTCTTCACCCTGTCTGCTCCACTGGTGCTGCCCACTGCTCCGGGCATGTGTGTTCACTGTTACTGTGTGTGTTTGACCACCAGTGGTTTTGTGGGTGCACCCCTGTCGAAATCATAGGGGTGTGTGGACAGGGAATCTCAATATTGACAAGTATGTTTAGTACGTTTCGAGGGTAAAGTCCAGGTACAGAAAGTAAAAATTCGCCCCAGTTAAGCTAAGCTGCAGCAGAGCTTCCCAGGCAGTTGGAACAAAACCCTGGGGCGGATTTTTACTTTCTGGACCTTCAACCTTCCACTGAAGAGCTTTTACACTCTGTGGCCTTTTCTGAAGCCTAAAAAGAAAGGTGGTACTCTCAACCATCCCCTCCATCCCGAGAAGAATCCCTGGACGAGGGAAGCCTCTGGGGGCTAGTGGCCGACACCAAATGATAACCCAGTCTAATATTCCTATAATAATAACAACAAAGCAACAGTAAAATGTGGGCATCACTTCAGAGAGCTCCTGAGTGACGTAACTGTCTAAGGGTTGGTCTTACAATCAATCCCCGGAGCCAGGAGTCCAACTCCACGATCGCTCTTTCTCTCTCCCTGGCCTTTTTTTCCGAAGCCTGAGCGAAGAGAGGGAGTGCAGCTGGAAAGATCCGGTGCCCCGAATGCTGCCGAGTTGTGTGTGTGGACGGCAAAGGCGCTGCAGTGTGCTCTGATGGTACAATGCACTAATGCGGCGGATTAATACACCTGGAAAATGGCAATTAATATGCACCGGTAGGCAATGGGTTGGGAGGGGGCACAAATTAAGATAATGCAGGGGAAACACACACATACACACTCCCTCTCCCTCTGCTGCTGTTTCGGATACACACACACACACACACACACACACACACACAAAACACACACATGCGTAGTGATTATAGGATACGCCGCTGGCAGCTCACTCTTTTGCGTGTTGATAAGACAACCCCTGGAGAGCAGAACTCTGGACAATGACATGATGATCAGAGGGTGCAGTTAGGAAACGATTTGTGCCAGCTGGGTGCGTCTCTCCCCATAAAAGATAACGCACTAACGTCAGAGCTTCCCCCGAGCCGCAGGAAACAGCCCGAACCCAACGCATTGATTGCCTTGTTTATGTACCTGCTCTGCCTGCTCGGCGTGAATTACTGACCTTGGAGTGACTGCAGAAAACCACGAACCTGACAATAATTACAGCAGACAAGCACGGCGATAAGTGCTCCTATTGATGTGGGCTGGAAGTTAAAAAGAACAAAGATGCACAGGGTGTAAGAGGACTGGGGGGAGGAGCCGAAAAGGGAATTAAGATTCGTAAGATTCATGTCGAGGGTTCGCAGCATGAGCAGAGGCTTCGGAGGCCTCAAGATCAGCCTTGTCTAGCCACTGTTTTTAAAAGCCGCAGAATTAAGATACCCCGCTAACTGCGGAGTCCAGTGGTCAACACTAGCTTTCCACTCTGGAAAAGAGAGGTACTCCCCACCATCCCCTCCATACATGCCCTAAAGGGGAACAGTATAAACGGGGACATCAAAAAGTATAGAAAGCATCAAAGGTCCAGAGATTCCAGTATAAAATATATGAATGTCTGTATGATGGTCAAAGTGAGTCCAGCGCCCACGACTGCTGGACTACGAAGCTTTGTAAACTACATGCCCTAAAGGGGAACCTCGGGACAAGAGAGGCTTCTGCCAGCATGGGAGACAGAAGGAGTTGGAGTAACTGTCTCTACTGTCCAGGGAAGAAGGCTTTCTACTAGATTTTGGAGGAGCATTGCTGTGAGGATTTAACTGCATTCAGCCACAAGAGTGTCAGTGAGGTCAGGATTTTGGATGATGATCACCACCCCACCTCCTCATCCTCAAATCCTCAACTCATCCTAAAGGCTGAGCTTCAAAGGCCCCAATATCCCCAAACCAATAACCACACAGACCCTGCGAGTCGTAACATCTAAAGATTATATCAGAGAGCTCCTGAGTGATGGCACTGTCAGGGTCCTGCTCCCATTGGTCCTGTAATCAGGAGATTGAGTTAATCCCTGATGTGACCATCTGTGGCCAGGAGTCCAACAGCACATAATTGGCCACTCTCTCTCGGAGTGGGTAGGATTTTCATGTGAGGATCAACTCTCGAAAACATCTGTCCGGATCAGAAGTATCAATACTTCAGTATTAACCAGCCCTCTCTACCCAGCAGCCCCTCTAAACTGTGATTTGACTCAAACGAGGCTCTAAAACTGCAGACCTCAGGCAGAGCCCAGTGCTGACATGCCTCTCCTTCAGTTAATGTTGACCCTGCTGTTACGCTGCGGGTCAGTCTGACCCGTTTTAAAGTATATAGTATAAGATTTATAAAGTATAAGATTTGTTCATATTTTTGGAGCATGAAACCTTTTCTGCTGGCCTTAATTATGAGTTAAAAATGGGAATTGATGTAAATTACAAATGTGATGCACACCGACTGTCCGGGTAAAAATCTAAAGTTCAGATTTGAAAGTGATTTATTTTCTTTTCAAAATTGAGTCTGAGTGTATAATTTGAAAAACATTTTTTCATAGTAAAATATTATTATATAGTACATAATATTAATTGTAATATAATATTAAATGTATAATATAGTAGAATATAATTTGAGCTGAAGTCAATGTCTATGGAGATGTAGATGTAGAACACTACTGCTACAGAGGGGTATCAGTTCATCACTGATAATGGAGGCTCAATCAACTTCATGTTCCATGGTTTCAGTGCTAGATTTTCTGCTAGATTCTGGAAAAGTCCTCCCAGACGTCTCCTCCGTACCCCAAAGGGGAATCCCTCAGACAAGAGAACCTTCCATCAGCATTCCAGCCGCGAGGGTTAATCTCCCCATATCCACACCAGTACCTCCACAGTATAAACGGGGACATCAACAAGTATAGAAAGCATCGAAGTTCCAGAGATTCCAGTATAAAATATATGAAAGTCTGTATGATGGTCAAAGTGAGTCCAGCGCCCACGACTGCTTAGAAGAAAAACAAGCTTTGTAAACTGAGGAGAGAAAACACTAGAGAGCTCTACTTAAAAGGGTGGAGGGGAAGTCAACAAGACCAAGAAGTGAAATTGGCTGCCATTAGATTGGCGCTGGTTTGTTGCCACTTCCTCCACCAGCACAGCAAGATCAAGATCACTATATAGCCTCTAGAGGCAGCCTCTGAATCTCACCCCTCAGCCTCTGAATTTCACCCCTCAGCCTCTGAATCTCACCCCTCAGCCTCACCCCTGAATCTCACTCTTTCATGAAAGTGAACACACTTAGTGACTAATAAAAAAAATCTGATAATAGAAGTGTAGTGATTTTTCAGTTCTGCAGGACTGTATCGATTCTCAGAAACACAGTATTGATTATTGATTAATAGTTTAGATGTAAAGATTGGTGTCAGACAGTGGTTCATTTAGTGTTGTGTTCAAACCCCAACCACTAGTGGGCACTGTACTCTGCCTTCAGATCCCACTGTTCTGATTGGTTAAAATCAACTTTCCTTTTATTAAGATTTTATACTTTTAAAAATAATTGGATGCATATTGTATCACCAGGTTCTTGCCAGTACCGTCCTGGTGAATAGGGGTAGCGAGCACACCCACTGGGAGCGGCTGCCTCAGCACCTGGGGAGCAATTGGGTGTAAGGTGTCTTGCTCAGGGACACCTCAGCTGTTGAAAGAGGAGAAATTGCTGTTCCTTCACTCCCCCCCCTCCTCCCCACCTCCCCACCTCCTATTGGTCCATTAAGCCCACTTTGCTAACCTTCAGGCTGCAGCAGTGTGGCTATATCACTTCACGCAGTGTACAGGTGCATGTTACAGGCCTGACTGCTGAGCTCTGATATTTGTTAAGATCTCTCTGTGTGGGGAAGGAAGTGACCCGTATCCCTCATTAGTGTGAACACACCCATACCCTGAAACTACCCACATGTGCAGACCCTAATCAATAACATCCAGTGAATGAAGCTCATTCATCATGAACAGCATCAAACTACCCTGCGGCACAGGCCGTAGTCAGGAAGGTCAATTCCTCAGCAGCTCACTATTAGATCAGGATGAAGAGGAGAAAAGGTCAGACGCTGTGATGCATTCGCAGTGTTCACAGGCACCAGCGTGACGAACGGTGCAGCCCAGTGAAACTAAACCCACTCAGATTGACCCGTCTTATTAAAGTCACATCACCCAGCTCTGACATGTATCTGATCCAGGATCAGACCCAAAACCAACTCTCTGCTCACACAGCTTAGAAAACCTGATTCAAGCTAAAGGCTGGATTCGTGCTGCTACTGAAACTCTATTAAATGCATTTAGTTATATATAACTAAATTATATAGTAAGTATATATATATATATATATATATATATATATATATATATATATATATATATACACGTATACAGTACCAGTCAATAGTTTGGCCACTATTTTTACTCTTTTTAATTAATTGATTTATTTATTTATTTATTTATTTTTGCTCTTTGACTGCTCTTCGTCTTTTTTATTTTGCATTTTTTATGGTTCGGTTAAATTATCTTGTTTTACTATACACATTTCTTATCTTATCATTTTCAGTCTATATTTGATGTTTTGCCTCAGCTACATTGTAAATGAGGGTCACCCTCAATGCACTCAGAGTTTCAATAAAGGTTGAACTGAAATGTTGATAAATAATTATACGTCACTTATTTAAAAAAAAAAACAAAACATTGTCACGAATATCGTGTATGTTGGATGTAAGGGAAATTCATTTATTCTGCATTTAAAATGTATGTATCAGATTCCCGTGCGGGGAATGCCAGAATGAGCAGCTCTGAAGCTCAAATGCTTTTAGGGGAGGAACTCCACGAAAATTGGTTTGGAAAATCTCCCTCTATCTGAGGTCTTATAGTTGGCAAGTACACTCCAGGTTATTCAGAGAGCTGCTAGGATTCTCCCTTTGGAGCTTTTTGGCTGACAGTTTGAAATTAATTAAAAATAAAATCTGAGCGTATGAGTAATGCAGCGTGGAAATGTGCTCAGAGAAGTTGCACTGAGTCACATTCATTTGGACTCGAACGGCCCACCTCCCACTCCATAAACCAACGTATGCACTCTTACTGCTACTGTTTTCACTCAGAGATCTACTGTATGTCATCTGCTCCAGGCAGTCACAACTACTGACCCCCCTAAAGCCACTCCATCACTACCACATCCATTACTCACACGGAGCATTCGCTAATGTCCTGGAATCACCTCAGACAGGTGCTGGGTCTGGAACGGACCACTGAGGGGCGTGGCCTTTCTTTAGCTGTCCGGGTGGTCCTAATGCACTGGAATGGTTGTCCACAATAACAGCCCATAACGGCTCCTGGATTATGGGGTATGGACGAGTGGTTTAGTTGGAACTAACCCGGGATAAAATGCAACAGGGATATTTTATGTTGCTTGAAAGGTTCAAGCAGAACGTGCTTTTGGTCATCTCCTCCGTTCCCATAGCAACATCATCTGTGAAATTTCACACCAATCAGGCCCGATATTTCTCTAGATTCACCCGGAAGACTGATTTTGTGCCGAATGTATTATTTTTTTATCTCCGTCTCTGAGGCTGTAACAGAGCACCGATCTGAAGCATATAAACAACTGCCTAGTGAGAGCTAGCCAGGCTATCGCACAGCCGCCACACGCCGAGCTCGGTCGCAGCACAGTCTTTGGGTTAGGCCCCCCGCCACACATGTCCGGACATTTCTGAAACGCAGGATTTTCTCTTCTTTCTCTTCTGCAGCGTTTCTGAAACTCTCTTCTGTCCACACGGGAACACAAACAGGACCTAAAATACCTGAGTGAGCACATCAGTCCAGCGGGGGCGCTAACACCTCACAAAGAAGAAGCGTATCGTCCCAAACAGACCCAAAACAGCGTGAAGCTGAAGCTTAGGCTGCGTCCCAGTCATGCACTACACGCTAATACTGTAATAATAATAGGTGTATAAGTGATGAAGCGCTGTTATGGCAACATACATCACTGACAGGTTTATCACTATCTGCCATTTTTCCTCGTTTTTTCAGATTTCAGTAGCATTCTCCTTTTCTGTTTTGCACTGCATTGTGGGATAATAATAGTGTCCATCATACCCACACTCAACGCACCCTGTCTCCAAACAGCAGCTCTCCATAAGCCAGTCTCACACACAAACCTAAACCCTGATCTGAACCTGGAGAAAAATCTGAGAATCAGAATAAAATATAGCATAGGATTTATTTAGGTTGCCGTGGTGTGACGCCGCCACCTCTGAATCAGTCACCCGATCAGGCAGAGAAGTTCTTGTAGCTTTTTTATCCACATCTGAGCGCAGGGCCGTCCACCACGGTGTAATAAACCCGCGGACTCCGCTGTGTCGGCTTTGAGCTCGCACACCGTGAAGTTCTCAAAAGCCTGAACCCTGGAGAGTGTTTTCAAAAACCTGTAAAGTGTTCAGTCATCTGAAACCTCCTGTCCCTGTGAACGCCCTGAAAGGTTTGCCCACAGGTTCCATGTTGTCCCCACATATGGTGCCCATCAGGGTCAGTGATTGGACCAGGAAGGGTTAAACATGGGCCCCTGTTCTACACAGTATACAGGACCTAAATGGGACCTGTCTGAGATAAAGATGGGCTGGAACAACGGGGTCTGTTTGGAAGCTCAACTGGGGTCCAGTAAAAGCTTATACACAAATCCACTCAGAGACCATTTCACCCAGGTGAACCCCACATCAGCATGGTGTCTGTTTAAAAATATCCAGATTCCGTGTGGGCCGAGCCTAAACCTCTCTTCAGAACAAAGGTGCTACAAATGGTTCTTTCAGCGATTCTACAGATAAACCATTTTGGTTTTATAACGTAATTAATAAACTTTCTAAAGGTTCTTCACGCTCACATCTCTGTATAATCAGGGTTCTTTATGGAGCCAAAGTCTCACCCAAAGAACCCTCTGAAAAAATATCTAATCAAAAATGAAATCAAATCCATGTTAATCACACAGACTGACGGTCCACTCAAATATATACACAAATAATAAAAATATGAAAATATAAAGAAAGGAATAAATACACTTCATTCACACAGCACAGAAATGAAGACTTTAACAGTAGAGTGAAGTGCTGGGGCGATACGACCTCAAATCAGCATCACGATTAATTAAACGCTCGACCTCCATTACGGTTTATGAGCGCTTATAGAAGCTGCTGGAGGTGCTCAGCTGGCTCGGCTCGGGCTCGCTTCCATGTCCAGACTGAGTCCCGTGACTACACACAGGTGGTATGTTTTAAGGGGTTAGAATATGAACACACAGCGGGAAAGTATTACAGAATAAGAGGAATTGATTACACTGATCAGAGAGGTGCTGAATGATGGTACTGATTACTGTTTGATTAATTGCCCAGCTCTAGAGGTGCGTGGTTACGAGTTTGGCAGTCTGTTTTCTAATGGTGGACTCCTAAATGCCGTACAGAAGCCTGGATTCCTTAGATGTTCATCTGTGTTTACGTGACTTTCAGGATGAGTCATCTCTGCTCTCTTGGTTCAGGAGAGTCTCAGGATAACGGCTCTCGCTGTGTTTACTGGAGGTTCTCACAAATGGCTTCATAACCATTTCCAGACTGATAATAACCAGAATTTGCCCTGATGGGTGGCGCTGTGTGCTGCTGCTGTTTTTTCAGCTAAGACCTAACTTTTAACCTCTAGGTTTAGATTTAAAGGGACTGGTGGTGATTGGCTGGGTGTGTCTACTTTCATTGATCCCAGTTCTAAACAAAATGCGGTGGTTTGAGTGTCTGTGGGAGGTCCTGCTGGTGCTGGATGATCTTCCAGCAGAAGTGATCAGTAGTTTGTGTTTACTCAGGGTTTCTTTGTTTCTGTATCAGATTTACTCTGTACCGTTGTTTTTACAGCAGGAGAGTGTCATTTAGTGTTACTCCACTGCAGTAAATACATGTACACATGCATTTCTGGTACGAGCAGCTTCTGAAGGTTGAGGCGGGTAGAGTAATACTACAGGCTTTGTGACTCGGTTACGCAGCGTTACACAGTTCTTAGGAATATTGTCCTGCCTGCTTCACCAAGGTACAGCGCTGAGCCCGAGTACCAACGATACCGGCGCTGTTCTCCCCGTTACAGTAATGTAATGTCAGTGGAGCATCGGTTTGGTTCTGAAGCGATACAAATACTATAATACTACTAATACTACAGTAATGTAGCTTCAACTGCCGGGCTATTCACTGTCCAGCTGCTCTTTTAGCAGCTCGCTTCCTGTGTTCCTGAGCTGGATTTGGAAACTTTTTCTCACAAAGACGATATATTCAAATATTCATAAACGTTTCAACATGAGCAAGTTGGGAAAAGTGTGATTTACAGTCTCATCTAAAAGTGATGATGTGGGTTTCTGTTTGTTTCAGTGTGATTATTAATCTGTGTAGACCCCCTACTCATACCTGTCAATCAATGACTGTTTCTACACTCCTTGGACATAAATAGACATCACTTCAGCGATTTCATGTAAATTAGGAATAAAGTCACAGTTCTCTTCCGATGGGGGTGGCAGGCCAAAAAATAAATAAATAGATATTTATAAATATTCATACTGTTAATATAATAGATACTGAACAGCAAACACACCACCATGACAAGCATTTATGAGAGCATGTACATGTAGCCAAACCTCCCCTTAGTTTACATGTACTAAAAAGTATAATAATCTTTTAGAATAATAAAATCATTATTTAAATTAGTTTTAAAAGGTGTAAGCACTGTTTAACTGCTGTTCTATTAAATTATAAATACAATACAGTTACTGGCTGATATTATCTGAATTTTCTGGCATTACAAATTAGCAAGGACCCCAAATCCTGTCCCCTTATGATGTCATCATACCCCTGCCTTTAGTTCAGTGTAGCAACACACAGTGCACAAAACTGGGGCTCAGTCTGAAACACATCCCCAGCCAATTGAACTCTGTACTGTAAAAGAGCCCCGGAATCCAGCGCCCTCCTTCCCGCCGCTCAGAAGAACAGAATTTGATTATGTCCCATTAATACCAGGGTTTTAGAGGCTTTGAAGTCGGAGTCAGTGAGCTGATAGGGATTAATTGAATCTGGGTAGGGTGTGCGGACGGCGCAAAGGATTTACCGGCCAGCTTTTTGCCGGGCTGACCCCTTGATTGATTCTTCATTAAAAGCGAACATGGCAGGCGAGTCCCAGAGGCTTTGTGCTGACACATCAGGCCGGCCCGCGCTCCATCACCATGTTCTGAGTGCTTCACCATTCCTGTAGCGGTAGAGCGCCATTTAAATCAAACAGAGAGAGAGAGAGAGAGAGAGAGAGAGAGAGGTAAAGAGAGAGAGAGAGAGGTAAGAGAGAGAGAGAGAGAGAGAGAGAGAGAGAGAGAGAGAGAGAGAGAGGTAAATAGAGAGAGAGAGAGAGAGAGAGAGAGAGGTAAAGAGAGAGAGAGAGAGAA
>NC_132880.1:52001404-52078354 GCF_030463535.1 Salminus brasiliensis | reverse complement strand
TTCCTGCCCTGAGCGCCACCTGGGGGGGGGGGGGTTATCGAGCTGTACGCTGTCGCTCTGGCCTCACATTACAACATTACAGCGAGGCCACATCTCGCCAGCCTCGCCAGCCTCGCCGCTGACTCACCGGGATATTTTAGGGCTCGTGTGGAAGTGCTTGTTCCCTCTCTCTCGCTCTCTCCCTCTCTTTAGCCTCCGGAATCTCGGAGCAGCCAGCATGAGCCGAACCAGACAGTGCTCCATTACTCGCCCACCTACCCACCTGCACAGGGCCAGGTGTGCACCAGGGCCGCCGCAGCGCCATGCCAAAGGGCGTGATCTGTCAAGGGCTCCCTCTAAACCCGCCACACACACATATGGAGAAAGTGCAGGGCAGACCACACTGATCTGAGCAGGTTGGCCACACAGTGCGTCGGTGCTTGCGGTCAAGCCGTTGCAGTCGCTGCATTCCGGTCAAAGGACAGGCTGGGGAGGGATTACAGCAGATTATCCCAGGCAGGATCACAGACTGCCCACTGAAAGTGGCCCAACACTGAGGGTTTGCCGTCCTGGGCAGCAGAGGCCTTTTGCCAAGTATTAAGCTTCAGAAACAATTGATTTGGGCATCGAATCGTTCACCCGAGAGGAAGCAGGCAGCTCCTCACTGTGTTCCGCTGCTCAGAAACTGATGTGAAAAGAAAACCTCCAACCTCAGTTTTTTAAAGTAAAGGTGCTGTAGACTGAATTAACGGAGTGTATACGCTGCTGTTTGGTGTAGAAGTCGTAGGTGTGCGAGTTTGTTGGGGCAAATTGTTATTATTATTACTTACGGCAATCATGACCATCACAACATGCTAACGTTAAGTCCAGTAACTGTAGCTAGTGAACTACATTTGAGAGTCTAGTTACTTTTGGAAAGAGCGGACGATCGAGAGAAGAGATGGTGAAGCTAGCATTAGCTTTTAGCCTAATAAAGACCACCACCATATTCACCAAAAACGCCACCATATTCTCCTGAAGACGCCGTCACATTTTACAGCCTCTCCAGCTCTGACTACAGCTTCCTCTAGTGGGCGGGGTTTATGTAAATATTGGGGTGTAATTATAACGAGTCAGGACTGTGATGTAACAGTTTGGGGGGTTTGGAATCGGCCTGTTTTCCAGCTCTGTTCTGGTTCTGCTGGAGGTTCTTCTGAAGGAGGAGCAGCAGAGTTTGAGCTTCACGGTTTCTCACTTCCATCCACTGACCTCTCACTATTCCACCATCTGCAGATACACACAGTCTAATCTCGGTCTCTTTCACCAAGTATTAATATCAAACCATCTGTTCATTCATATTAAGATTCTGTTTTAAAGATAAGAGGTTCTCTTAAAGCCGCAACACAAACCCGGAGTATCTCCCGGCAGAAGCCTGATCGGTGGAGTATCTCAGGCTCTGGCTGCTGTAATGCTTAACACTCGTTGGCTGTGTCTGCCTCGGCTCCCCAGAGTAAGACTCCAGCAGACTCGTCTGCGCGCCTGTTTGCCTTTCACTTGCTGCTGAGCCGTGTTTCTGCGAAAGCCGCCGGGGACACCCTTCACTTTGCATTACTCCTACCTTTTCAGAGTTCCCTCAGACTTTGCAAGAAGTGGACCCTGTCTTCACAACAAGCATGTCCACCCCCCCCCCCCACACACACACACACTACATATCAACATATCAACATATCAGGCACAGTGAGGTCAAACTTTCCCTCTATAATTACCCTTCAGTCATTTCCTGTTTATCCTGTGAACCCAGCAGCTCTTCTGATCTGTTACCTTTGCAATTTTGCTGTTCTTGGGCCAAAATCTCTAAAGCCTAAAGCTTCAAGTCCTGCTGGGAAGTTCCTACTTAAGACTCTGGAGCTTGTAAGTACGATGTGATTTGTGTTCAAGTGGTTTTGGTCAGAAACAACATGATCACCCTGGGAAAATGATTTTCTGTTTACTAAGAAAAGAGAAGACTAAGCTCTCGGGCTGCAGTTCTCATACGCAGAGGCCTGTAGCACTGTATCCTACAATATATGGACCTGACCTGGATGTCTTGTGTGCTTGTTTGCGTAAAGATGACCAGTAACGATCCAGTATTTTATCCAGTTGCAATGTTCTGCTCTCTGTTGGAAGCGGGTCTCGAGTCTGTGAGCAGCAGCACCCTCTATCGTTTAGGAAAAGAGTGCAGTGCAACAACCAATGCATCCATAACTCTATCATTTACAGCCTGAACTGAGGACCCAGCTGAAAAATGATTAATCACTGCTGAAAACCAAAGCTAAAATTCTATAAAAAACTGAACTAAAGTCTTTTCTATTTATATTTAGAAAACATATATATGTTCCTGGATCCATTTATAACTGCTAGGTTTTTTTGGAAGCAGATCAGCAAGTCAACCAGTCGTCTAGTGAGAAAACTGGAGATATGAGCTACATTTACACTCTTATCCAGAGCAACTTACATGGTTACTGGTATTACAGATGAGGGCCAATGTAGTGTTAGGAGTCTCACCCAGGGACTCTTATTGGTGCAGCGCAGCACAATCACCCAGACCGGGAATCGAACCCTGGTCTCCCACATGGTGTCGTTGTAACACAATGGTAGGTGGTGGTGTTATCTTGTTGTTCAGTGTTCGTGCTGAGCTAAGTGTCCAATCCTGTTTAACTCAACCGGGCAACTCAACCAAGCGGTCACACGCTTTTTTCAGGGTAACATTGAGACCCATTTTACTGTCACATTTCTTACATTCAACAAAAATGTCATCGTTGGGGAGTGTAGAACATAACATTATGTCCAAATGTCCGAAGAGCTGCGTCTCGCCAATAGCCTCCTGTTGTTTTCTCCGACTTCAGACAACGACTGAAAATTGAATGTAAAAACTGTACTAAAACTGTAAGAACAATAACTCTTGTTGGGAACCGTGGCCTGCAGGAGGGCCTGCAGAAACATGGGTGTAGACCGTATGGATTTCTGCACTATGATTGATGAGGTGTCCTACAGCGCCCTGTAAAGATATGCTAGTGTACAGCGATGCCGCTATGCTGTACCCCCACTGTAAATCCCATTGTCCCCATCCTGCCTGCTGTTCTCCAGCAGTCTGCTCGAGAAAGCGCCGCTGTGCGCATGTCTGCTCCAACAGCTGCCAGCAGCCACCAGCCTGCTTCAGTCCCACCAGTTCACAGATCACGTCTTCCATCAAAACCTGGCTAATTGCTCCTGACACACCGACCAGCATGCTAAAGACCGTCTCCCACTTCTCTGTCTTCCCGTCTTTCACCCTCCCTCTCACTTCCACAATCACCAGCTTCCAGTTCCAGTGCTTTCAGTGAAATTCCCTCCCTGCGACACCAGGGCCTATTTAGCAGGAGAAGGAACAATTAAAAACCCACTCAGTGTCTTTTAACAGCCTGTCGTGCGCTTCGATGTCAGGGGAAGTCTTGGAACAAGCGGCGGTTTTAAACAGGCTGGCTGCCTTTGGCACCGGTCCTCATCTATGAGTTCTGGGAACAAAACCAAACGTTTTCCACCCTTAAAGATCTGTAGAGCTGGATATCAGACTCTAAATACGGCAGCGGTGCACCAGATAGATGAACTGCCATAGAAAGTGATTGGGAAAGGGGGGGAAAACAGATGGAGAGGCATTTCTGCAATAGGAACCATGCTTCATTTCCTCCGCCGGGGTAGGGGCGCATTAGCCGATATGAAAACGTGACGCCAAGAGCCATGTTCCCCGCTCGGCTGCATAAAAATAAACGCTGAGTTGCACCGAAGGCATTCCATTTCACTGAACGCAGACGCACCAATTTAGTAATAACACCAATCGAACTTCATTTCCCAGCGGAAGGAGCAGAACGTATGAGTTAATGGTTTATGGAGTTCTATAATCAGGAGAGCAGGGGTTCTACTGAAGCCTCGAATAAAGGGCAGAACCATTACTGCCGTCGTTTCAGGAGGTGCAGACTTGGTGAAAATCGAACGAGCTGGGTAATGAGACGCTCATGAATATGGACGTTTTTTTGGAAGCTGGCTCTCAGTGCCAGTGGGTAGGACTGTAGCTCTGCAGGACAGAACTAATACCCTCAGATCAAAAGCTAAAACCGTCAATAAAACTGAATTCAACTCTTTTCTATTTATATTTTTTAAGGAAGATATTTATAAATAATATTTTTGTGGTAAAACGATTTTCCTGGATCCGTTTAGTAACTGTCAACCAGTCCTCTAGTGAGAAAATTGGGGATAAGATCTTGTGCAGTGTTTATGCTGAGCGTCCGATTCTGTTTACCCCAACTGGGCAGCTCAACCAAGCGGTAACTAATACTGCCTCCCCAGGTAACACCAGTGCATGAAGTGGGAAAAACAAGGGGTGGTCTTTCCCTAATTTACACAGTAACTCCACCAAAAGTAACTGGACCAAGAGCTTTTTTGGAAGCTCTTGTAGTAGTCCCCCCCTCCCCTCGGTACACTTAACACACATGTATGGATCGGTGCGGTATACTGTATGTCAGATCAGTAATGTGGAATGCAGCTCCCCAAGCCTGCGCCCCCGTCCTGATCTCCCAGTTCAGCCCACACAAGGAGGGGTATTTTTAGACTATCACCCTGTCTCCGAGATGGAACGCGTAACTCCCTCTCTGCAGGCTGGGGCTGCCAAGGCACTGTTATTTTAATCCAGACTGGAGAGAGAGGGAGAGAGAGGGAGAGAGAGAGAGAGAGAGAGAGAGAGAGAGAGAGAGAGTGAGCGAGAGAGAGAGAGAGAGAGAGACAGTGAGTGAGTGAGAGAGAGAGAGAGAGAGAGAGAGAGAGTGAGTCATCAAGGGCTACCTTTGTCTCACAGTAGCGACGCCTTCCCCTCCACCATCTCTCCATGTTTCTCCCTCTCTCCCTCCCCCTAATCCCCCCCCCCCCCCCCTCTCTCTCCATCATGTCTCACATTCATTTCATCCTCAGCCTGCTCGGCTTGCTGCTTCTTGCTTTCCCTGTGTCTCATGTCTGCCCATCTATGGATCTACTGATGTATGCCCGTCTAACGGCGGGATCGTCACCAGTGATTGGACGATTGCTGCACCGTCACTCAGGAGTTATTTCACACTACTGATCTAGAACCACTGTTACTGCTCTTCTCCCCTGACTCCGCCCCATGCTACCTCAGTGAACATGTCATATGCCTTTGTTTTGCCCTCGTTGTTTCTTTATTTGGAGCTTTATAACGACTCTGTGTATTTTGACACAGTCAAGTCTATAAGTATTTGGACAGTGACAGGTTTCTTGCTGACTCTGGTATCTACTGATTCAGTGGCCACTGCTTGAGTTTCTGAGTTGTACCAGATCACAACTGACTCATGTCCCATTAAACTGTACACTCATGGCCATAAGTATTTGGACAGTGACACAAGTTGTGTAATATGCTGTTTTACACCACCTCAAGAAGTCTGAAATGAAGCAGTGAAGATGTGACTGAAGTGTAGATGTTTAAGCAGCTCTAATCCAGGGGGTTTAATAAAAACGCTGCAATAAACATTTAGGAATCACAGTAAGGCTGAAAAGTAATTGGACAAACTAACATAATTCTGAATACAAAGAGTATTTGAAGTACTTGGATGCAAATCCTCAATCAATCAAATCATGATTGCTTTATTTCAAACTTAAAAGTTTAAACTTTACTAGACTGTAATATTCACAGTGTGTTTTTTGTTCCTACTGCTAAAAATGATGCAATCTTTTTATCAAACCTTGTGTGTGTATATGTAGTTCTTGAAGGTGATGAAGGTGATGAAGCAGGAAAAATGGACAAGCGTAAGAATCTGAGACACTTTGACAAGAACCAGACTGTGATGTTCTAGAACATCTCCAGAGCATCAGGCAGGTCTTGTGGGGTGTTCCTGATATGCAGTGTAAAGCTCCAAATAAAGCAACAATGAGGGCAAAGCAAAGGCATTACTGTGAAGACGTGTTCACTAAGGTAGTGTGAGGTGGATTCCAGAGCAGAGCAGCGCCGTGGTTCTAGATCATTAGTGCTCCAGCATCATAAGGCACACTTCATTCATAGCATTTACGTACAGCGGCGACCGAAGCCTGAGATGCACAAATACTGCGTTTATTTGCCGGGTCACACTCAGCTCGCGCTGCCCTGCTGCCCACTTTACAGCCTCCTTCACCGAGGCCGTTCGGGGTCCCAGCCTCAGCGTGTGAAGTGTAAGCCCTGTAGGATTTAGATAAGGGGATGAGAAGAGCATTGTCGCTTCCTGCCCGAGTAAAGTGACATCCCCAGGGCCGTGTGCACACTTTGTAGCCAGTTCAAAGGTGAGACGTACTTCATGAGTCTGGATGCGCTTGGCCGTGTCTGAGCATTCGCAATTTCCTCTCATTTACAATTCCTCTCACAGCTAACGCCACCAGTGCCACACAGTAAGAAGCGGAGTGTGAGCTGGATCGTCACTGAGTCCTCTAGAACCACCTTCCACAGATCATTAGGGTTAGGGTTCATTAAGGTTAGTCTTCATTAGTGTTCATTAGTGTTCGCTAGGATTAGTGTTTGTTATTGTATGTTAGGGTTCATTAGTGCTAGTGTTCGTTGAGGTTAGGGTTTGTTAAGGTTAGTCTTCATTAGTGTTCGTTAGGGTTAGTGTTCATTAGTGTTCGTTGAGATTAGTGTTTGTTAGGGTTAGTGTTTATTAGTGTTGGTGTTCGTTGAGATTAGTGTTTGTTAGGGTTCGTTAGGGTTAGTGTTCATTAGTGTTCATTAGGGTTAGTGTTCATTAGTGTTCGTTGAGGTTTGTGTTCGTTAGGGTTAGTGTTTATTAGTGTTCGTTAGGGTTAGTGTTCATTAGTGTTCGTTAGGGTTAGTGTTCATTAGTGTTCGTTGAGATTAGTGTTCGTTAGGGTTAGTGTTCATTAGTGTTCGTTGAGGTTAGTGTTCGTTAGGGTTTGTGTTCATTAGTGTTCGTTAGGGTTAGTGTTCATTAGTGTTCGTTGAGGTTAGTGTTCATTAGTGTTCGTTGAGGTTAGTGTTCGTTAGGGTTAGTGTTTATTAGTGTTCGTCAGGGTTAGTGTTCATTAGTGTTCGTTGAGGTTAGTGTTCATTAGTGTTCGTTGAGGTTAGTGTTCGTTAGGGTTAGTGTTTATTAGTGTTCGTCAGGGTTAGTGTTCATTAGTGTTCGTTAGGGTTAGTGTTCATTAGTGTTCGTTGAGGTTAGTGTTCGTTAGGGTTAGTGTTTATTAGTGTTCGTTAGGGTTAGTGTTCATTAGTGTTCGTTAGGGTTAGTGTTCATTAGTGTTCGTTGAGATTAGTGTTTGTTAGGGTTAGTGTTTATTAGTGTTGGTGTTCGTTGAGATTAGTGTTTGTTAGGGTTCGTTAGGGTTAGTGTTCATTAGTGTTCATTAGGGTTAGTGTTCATTAGTGTTCGTTGAGGTTTGTGTTCGTTAGGGTTAGTGTTTATTAGTGTTCGTTAGGGTTAGTGTTCATTAGTGTTCGTTAGGGTTAGTGTTCATTAGTGTTCGTTGAGATTAGTGTTCGTTAGGGTTAGTGTTCATTAGTGTTCGTTGAGGTTAGTGTTCGTTAGTTCAGTTTTTACTACAGAAGCCCTGCTTTAGAGGCGAAGTGTTTGCCTCTGAGTTACCATTAACACCACAGTAGCACTGCTGGACAAGGCCTGTAGCCAGCATCCTAACTCCCTGGTAGCGATGTTGGACGAGAACAGTAGTTAACTCTAGTATGCCAAGCTTTCTTATGCTACAGAGCAGTAAATCGTATTCGCTGCCACACTAATGATCAGAGCAGCTAAACTGGAAGAGCTCCTCCTGTCTCTCCACCAGTTACTGTACTGGAAATATACCATAAAGCAAATATGGAGCCAATCAGCTGATCCCTACACCATACTTAAGCCCTCTCAATACTTACTCTACAGGGACTAGACTAGTGTGTGCATCTGTGTCAGCAATGGGTGCAACTTAAAGTAGCTGAATAGTAGCATTCGTTAGAAGGGGTGTCCACAAACATTTGGACATATAGTACACTTGCCTCCGAGTAGACGCTTGCCTCCTTGTCCAGACTGTTTAGATGCTGGTGATCTAAATGTGTTTTTCTCTCATTTATGGAGCCGGGGGCGGCTCTAGGCGCTGCGTTTGATCTTCTGACCATATATTTGATGGGACTGAACGTGAGGAGAAGTTTGCTGGGTCTTTGTTCTTTATTCATCTGTAACGGTACTGAAGCATTTCACACTCAGACAGAACTGCTCAAAGATTTCCATCCATCCTCTCCTCATTCCTGCTAGAATCCTGTTTATCTGAATGTGTTTTGCGTGACCTGCTGTATCTCTGCTTTCGTCTTCATGCATTTCTCCCACGATGGCCAATTTAATAATGAGCTTTATCTAATACGGCAACCTTCACTATCAATTTGTCACACCAAATTTGGAAGACAAACTGCTACGGTGCCAGGGTATTAGAAGCACATTACAGATGCTAACTGATATAATATATGCTAATACATTGATGGGAGTGGATACACACTAAATGCTAAAAGCAGGAGGATAATAATGAGGCTGGTGTTCTCATCTGGATGTTGTTCTCTTTGGTTTACCTCGTTACGTGTCTTTAATCAGTCTCTGAGGTTCTAGCACCGGTATTTCTAAAGCTCGGTGGTTTGCCCTAGAAAGCTGCCCAGGAAACAGCCTGGAGTGCTGAGCACTAAAACACAGACTTCCACAGCCTGTAGCTAACCTGTTAGAACCTGTCATGAGGACGTCGATGTACGCACCTACACCAGCATTAAATATATAGCTGTGGATTAATGAGGGAAATGTAACGGCATAGAAATTATCCTGGATAATAGAGGAAGTAAAAATAGTGATTAGAGGGAGAAAGGAGAGCTCGGCTCCGTGGATTGTTTTGTCTTTAAAGCAGCATGGATTCCCCATCCCCTCCAGCTAAGAGCTGCGAGTGCGAGACGAGGACGGAGTCTTCCAGTAAAGTCATACACCCAATCAACAGCCATAACATTAAAACCACCTAATATTAAGTAGATCCTCCTCATGCTGCCAAACCAGCTCTGAACTGTGCAGGCATGGACTGTGGTATCCGACACAGAGACAAACGTTAGCAGCAAGTCCTGTAAGTTGTGAGGTGGGCGGGGCCTCCACGAACATCAATGAGAGCCTTGGTTGTCCTTCCTTGGAGCACTTTTGGTAGGTACTGACCACTGCATACCGGGAGAGAACCCCCCACAAGACCTGCTTGCTGATGTTCTGGAGATGTTCTGACCCAGTCATTATCTAGAACATCACAGTCTGGTTCTTGTCAAAGTGTCTCAGATTCTTACGCTTGTCCATTTTTCCTGCTTCATCACCTTCATCATCTTCAAGAACTGACTGTTCACTCACTGCCTGATATGTAGATCCACCCCTCGACAGACAGGAGACACTGGACCCAGATCAGCAGTGCTCTTCACTTCAGCTGCTGTGGTTCTAATGTTATGGCTGATTGGTGTATATATATATATATATATATATATATATATATATATATATATATATATATATATATGTAGATAGATTAGTAGATTGAATGTTTAGGGCTGGATTGTGTTAAAATCAGACTTTTGGAGAGCTGTGCTGTTTATCCACAATGCAGAGATATTAGTCATAACTCTCTCTCTGTCTCTCTCTCTAATAAAGCATCCAGCGCCAAAAACCATCTCACACTGTAAAGGTCTGAAATGTTTCTTTGTGTCTCTCTCCTCTATCAGAATATCAGCCGTCGCTCTGCGGTGGTGCTGAAGGACAGGCTACAGTAGGAACATTCTTCATCCTCGTGTGAAATCCAGACTCTGAAATGTGTGGCATGACATCACCTGGCCCAGTCCATTCTCACAGCACACACACCTGCACAGCTTCATGTTTTCTCGTTCGTGAGATAGATAGATATTTCTCAGCCGTGATTCTTCATCAGTACGCAGTGAGAGCGGAGAGCCAGTCTTCAGATCCAGGAGAAGCTGAGTTTATAGGGAGCGCTATTCACCGTCCCGGAGTCTTTCAGCTCAGAGCTGAATTAGGAGTTTAGTACATGGGACTGATTCATGATACGTCCAAATGTTTGTATAAAGCCCCCCAGCATTGAGGAGCTGTGGAGCAGTGGAGGAACTGTGTTCTCTGGAATGATGGTGGAGGAGCTCCATCCAGTTGGGGAGTTGGGGATGATGAGGTGGGGTGGAGATCATCATCCAACATCCTGACCTCACTAACTCTCTTGTCACTGAATGCAATCAAATCCTCACAGCAATGCTCCTCCAGAATCTAGTAGAAAGTCTTCTTCTCTGGACAGTAGAGACAGTTACTCCAACAGAAGCAGAATCAACTCAGAACCTCAATCCCTGTTGTCCACTCAAACTCGGCACATGATGATGAAGTGAAAGGTACAGGTTATAGGACAATAGAAGTGTGTGTGCAGCTGCATTAATGAACATTAATTCAGGTGTCCTTGTTAGTCTCTGTATAAGAGCCCCTTTGTCTGAGCACTCCCTTGTCTGGTGTTGTGCACGTCCATGGCTCTAATGGTTCTCAGTGTGTTCGCTTGGCCCGGTTTCTTCTGTTAGTTTCAGTCTCTGGTTTGTTTTCTTGTTTGTATTTCTTTATTTTTGTTTATTTTCTTTAATTAAAACCCTGCATTTACGGTCTAAACAGACGTGTTTAAAACTGTAGTGACTACAGAAACAAACAGACGTGTAAAAAAGAGATTCAGAAAAAGGCCACCCGACTAAAAGCTAACCCAGCTACAAACTTTTCTATAGCAGGTGCTAGCCCTAAAGCTAACTGGCTTCAATGTCTTCAGCTAGCTAAATGCACGCCACACTAATAAGACAGCAAATACATGCAAATAATTGTGTTTTTGTTGCAGTGCTAAAAACTGTGCTATGCTATGCCATGCTATGCTACATAACAGGGTGGTAAATAGGCTTGCTAAACCCCAACCCCAAGGTCACACACTTTCTATTAAACAAATACTTCAAGTATATTAATCACACAAGTTTTATTTAACTCTTATGAATACCGAAATGTTTAGTTGGAGGATTTATTGATCTACATGAACTCAGATCCAGTGCTTGTTACCATATGAGGTGATTTTATAGGTTGAATGGTTGACTACTGATACTAAACACCTCCTTTAGGAAAACAAGGTCAAGGTGTTTATAAAGTCAGTGTTGCTTAAACATGAAGCTACTAGGGAATAAAGTACAGATGTTTTCTACAGGTACTGTAGCTTTGAGAGGACCACCCTATCCGTACCCCCAAATCTGTACAGTGTTTTTTCTGAGACCATGTTTGGTTTAATTGTGGGGAGATCAGCCTCAGCAGTGACAGTGCTGGATATGATCTGCATCCTGACATTTCTTCATTTCTCTTAGCATAGCTGTCTCTCTCAGCTCGTCATGCCTGGTGCTTCTGCCTGTACTTCACTGCTCTCCATAGTTAGGTAAACAGCTACCTCTTCCTCCATCCTCGCCCGTCCTCGCTTATGGATGGCCTCATAAGGAAGCTCAGCCGAGCGCTACGTTAATACTGATGTACATTATGATTCGAGTGATATTTCTGATGAGAACAGATAACACAGTGTGACGGAGCGTGCGGGGTGGACTGAGGGAAATAGCAGGCAGAATTAACAGAGCACTGACCTGCTGTTTGCTTCACAAAGGCTGAAAACGATCAGAGCCCAGAAACAAAGAAAGCTCCAACAAAGCAGATCTCCAGAAGAGTGTCAAACCAACCTAAAGGTCAGAGCCTCCTGTAGCCGCCAGCACTCAGGAATACAGCACTACACACTCTCGTTGGGAGGGACAGATATGTTCAGGTTGAGTGCTTGCCATTTTCCTAAGGCTGGTAGGTATCTCTCTGGGCTGAGGAGAACATGTACATCTTAAAAACGAGTCTTATTCCCCAAACGTTCTTACCAAGACATTTCTTCTTAAAATCCATTTCCTATTAGAGGTGTGTTGAGTTGAGGAGGACAGTGGGATCACCATTATAAGAGCAGAGCTGTGAACAGTTCTGCTCTTTAAAACACATCACCAATCTGACCCAGACCTTCTGACAGGACTTTCCTCATCATCTCATCTGAGAACATTCTGAGAGATATATCGGAGAGCGAGGGCCAGTGATCTTTAAAGTAAAGGTTTGGTGGAAATATCTAATTTGCACAATTCTCCACTGAGCCCAGAAGAAATCAAACATCTGAGATGTGATTGGTGTCCAAATTCCACTCCTTTACTTTAGAGCTAAATCTGGTGGTGTGGTGTAAGGCAGTGTAGGGTTCAATCCCTGGGGTAAGACTCTACGTTCTCCAACCTGTGTAACATAATTCTCATGGAGGAGCTCTGGATAAGAGTGTCAGATGAAGGCTGTGATTGTAAATATATGCTTTATTAAACACTAGACGTCAATCCAGTCAAACAGCTGTATCTTTATGCCTGCACACACAGCGGAGGGAGATTCTGCAAAGGAAGGGTTTAGCCCCACACCTGTCGTCTAAAATTCTGGTGACTGGTATACAGTAGTGGTAGCAGCACCTCCTCCCCCTGTGGCAGACTAGGGTTCAATTCCCCAGCTGTACACCACAGCACTCTACACCAGTAAGAGTAGGGTTGTCCTGGTCCGATCCAGTGGATTGATTTTAATGGATCAGGTATGGGCTATTTTAATCCTAATCTGGTTCAGAGTCTTTGTTTTAACCATGGTGTTCAGAGCGCCACCTGGTGTCCCCAAAGCGCCGTTAACAGACATTATCTCCAGCCGGCTGCAGCAGCAGTGCGGACGTTCTCAGAAGGTAAATAAAGGAGTTGAGGTTCTGCAGTGTGGAGCTATTTAACAGTGGAACCTGAAAACAGACCATAATATCTGACCCTTTATAAAACTCTCACTGAAACGCTCTGTTTTACCAGCGGGAGAACCGGAGAACCGCTCACTCGCCTTTCTCTGTTCTTAACCCAGCACTGAAGAACCCGTTCAGAACCGAGTGGAGGAGGCTAACGCTAATGCTAACACACACACGCTATAGAAACCCCAATCACACACACAGCACACTCACCCACTAAACCAGTTACTACACACCAGTAGACCAACAACCACAGATACCAGTCCAGAGTGTATACCACTACACACACACACACACACACACACAGATACCAGTCCAGAGTGTGTAGCACCACACACACACACACACACAGATACCAGTCCAGAGTGTGTAGCACTACACACACACACACACACACACACACACACAGATACCAGTCCAGAGTGTGTAGCACTACACACACACACACACACACACACACACACAGATACCAGTCCAGAGTGTGTAGCACTACACACACACACACACACACACACACACACACAGATACCAGTCCAGAGTGTGTAGCACCACACACACACACACACACACACACACACACACACACACAGATACCAGTCCAGAGTGTGAGCCACTATAAAGAGAGTTTCCTCAATCAATTAATCAGCAGCTCATCTGATCTAAACTGTGAGACTTATTTATATAAACACAAAGATCGGATTGGAATCGGCTGATACTCACATGTTAGAACAAGTCTGTGTATCATTAACCCATCACCCTGTATCAGCTCCACCTTAACCCATCACTCTGTATCAGCTCCACCTTAACCCATCACCCTGTATCAGCTCCACCTTAACCCATCACCCTGTATCAGCTCCACCTTAACCCATCACTCTGTATCAGCTCCACCTTAACCCATCACCCTGTATCAGCTCCACCTTAACCCATCACCCTGTATCAGCTCCACCTTAAACCATCACTCTGTATCAGCTCCACCTTAACCCATCACTCTGTATCAGCTCCACCTTAAACCATCACTCTGTATCAGCTCCACCTTAACCCATCACTCTGTATCAGCTCCACCTTAACCCATCACCCTGTATCAGCTCCACCTTAACCCATCACCCTGTATCAGCTCCACCTTAACCCATCACTCTGTATCAGCTCCACCTTAACCCATCACCCTGTATCAGCTCCACCTTAAACCATCACTCTGTATCAGCTCCACCTTAACCCATCACTCTGTATCAGCTCCACCTTAACCCATCACCCTGTATCAGCTCCACCTTAACCCATCACTCTGTATCAGCTCCACCTTAACCCATCACCCTGTATCAGCTCCACCTTAACCCATCACCCTGTATCAGCTCCACCTTAACCCATCACTCTGTATCAGCTCCACCTTAACCCATCACCCTGTATCAGCTCCACCTTAACCCATCACCCTGTATCAGCTCCACCTTAAACCATCACTCTGTATCAGCTCCACCTTAACCCATCACTCTGTATCAGCTCCACCTTAACCCATCACCCTGTATCAGCTCCACCTTAAACCATCACTCTGTATCAGCTCCACCTTAAACCAGCATCCTGTATCAGCTCCACCTTAACCCATCACCCTGTATCAGCTCCACCTTAACCCATCATCCTGTATCAGCTCCACCTTAAACCATCACCCTGTATCAGCTCCATCTTAAACCATCACCCTGTATCAGCTCCACCTTAAACCATCACTCTGTATCAGCTCCACCTTAAACCATCACTCTGTATCAGCTCCACCTTAAACCATCACTCTGTATCAGCTCCACCTTAAACCATCACCCTGTATCAGCTCCATCTTAAACCATCAAAGGTGATAAAGGATAAAGGTGCACGTATTTGTCACTGTACACTGTGGACTGTACAGCGAAATGTGTCCTCCGCATTTAACCCATCTGGTAGTGAACACACACTCACACACACACGTGTTAGGGGCAGTGAGTACACACACACACACCCAGAGCGGTGGGCAGCCAACTCCAGCGCCCGGGGAGCAGAGAGGGTAAAGGGCCTTGCTCAAGGGCCCAACAGTGGCAGCTTGCCGAGCCCGGGAATCGAACCCTCAGCCCTGTTATCGATATCCCGGCGCTCTAACCGCTGAGCCACCACTGCCCCAACACTACCCTGTATCAGCTCCATCTTAACCCATCACCCTGTATCAGCTCCATCTTAACCCATCACCCTGTATCAGCTCCATCTTAAACCATCACCCTGTATCAGCTCCATCTTAACCCATCACCCTGTATCAGCTCCATCTTAACCCATCACCCTGTATCAGCTCCATCTTAAACCATCATCCTGTATCAGCTCTACCTTAAACCATCACCCTGTATCAGCTCCACCTTAAACCATCACTCTGTATCAGCTCCACCTTAAACCGTCACTCTGTATCAGCTCCACCTTAACCCATCACTCTGTATCAGCTCCACCTTAACCCATCACCCTGTATCAGCTCCACCTTAAGCCATCACCCTGTATCAGCTCCACCTTAAACCATCACTCAGTATCAGCTCCACCTTAACCCATCACTCTGTATCAGCTCCACCTTAAACCATCATCCTGTATCAGCTTCACCTTAACCCATCACCCTGTATCAGCTCCACCTTAACCCATCACTCTGTATCAGCTCCACCTTAAGCCATCACCCTGTATCAGCTCCACCTTAAACCATCACCCTGTATCAGCTCCACCTTAACCCATCACCCTGTATCAGCTCCACCTTAAACCATCATCCTCTATCAGCTCCACCTTAAACTATCATCCTGTATCAGCTCCACATTAAACCATCACCCTGTATCAGCTCCACCTTAAACCATCATCCTGCATCAGCTCCACCTTAAACCATCACTCTGTATCAGCTCCACCTTAAACCATCACCCTGTATCAGCTCCACATTAAACCATCATCCTGTATCAGCTCCACCTTAAACCAGCAGCTTCAGGATCATGCTGATGCTCCACTGACTGGAACAGGGAGAAGGGCGTCTCCGTCATTCCCACTCCGGGCCGGAGCACTGCTGCTGCTACTGCACTATGGAGGTTTGGTGGTGGAGCTGCAGGAGGAGAACCTCTCTCCAGAACTGCTGTGTAACGCTGCAGAACCCATAGAGTCATATTAGTGTAAAATCCTGTAGTGTTACTCTACCACCTCCGCCCACATGCTGCTCCACCTTCAGATCAAGCTTCTGCAGCTCTCACACTGTCCAGAAATGCACGTGTACAGCCGTCCATGATGAAAGCCTGATTTGCATTTAATGCAGTGGAGTAACAGTGATTTACACTCTTCAACTGTAGGGGGAGCTCAGGAGCAAAAAAAGGAGCACAATTTCTTACATAGTGCTTCTGTACAGATCTGGAGTCAGTTTTGATGTGAAAAGCATGTCTTGGGTGATTGACTGCATCTGGAGTAAGATTGAAAAACCAGTTTATTTACCAAGCACCTCGTTTTTAATGAGAAAAGAACCTGTTTATTATTTAGATGTTTTAAACCAGCTGTTCTGGAACCGTACACTGAAATCTACAGCTATTTAGGATCCTTATTTTTCAGCACTAAACCAACCTCCTGTTTGCTGCTGCCAAATAAACCATCCCCTCATTTTGTTTCCCAGCTAACAGCGATATTAACAGAGCTGGTCTCTCGGAGCGGCAGCGCTGGATTTTTTTCCCACAGAGTAGATAAACATTTAATCGGTCCTCATTTGCATTCTGGGATAATGCTTCAGCTCCAATAGGGGAGGACGGGTGCCAGCGAGCTCGCACAGTGGATCCAAGCGATACTAGGGCCTACCTGTTTGTTGGTGCTCGGTGAATTGGGCTCATTAGACGAGAGTTCACACGATGGCAATAAGCCAGGATTTAAAAGGCCTTATTGTGTGCCGCGCTCTGTGGGCTAAGAAACACTCTGTTCTGGGCAGAGCCGCTGTGCTTTCTCTATCCAGCCCTAAAAAGGGCTTGTATAAGAAGAGCCTGTGAGGGGGGGGGCACGGCAGAACATCTGTCAACACATAAAGTGTGTGAGGAACAGAAAAGGAGGATTGTGACAAAAACTACGAGAACTACGTGTGTGAGAAGAACAAATGGGACAAATCCACAGGAGCTGGAAGCTGAAAAGAAGAATACGGGGAGACCCTGAACAGCAGAGGAGCTTTAGAAGAACATCACTCCATAAAATACTCGGAAGAACCACATCTCATTTACATACTCATTTACATACTCTAAGAGGATCCCTCCTAGATTTAACTCATTATTAGGAGCATCAGCATTCCCCTTCTAAACCAAGTCTCATCACCTGAACCTGTAACTGCAACACTCGGCGCAACCAGCCCCGGCTAATAGAGCAGATTAGAAGATCAGTGCACACTAGAAACTGGACAGCCGACAGACAGCGTACTGAGTACCAATACCTCACATACCACGAATACAACAGGTCCAGCATCTTCAGTCCTTCAGTATATATACATACATAAAACACCAGTTCAGTCAATATTTTATTTCACATGTAGTGTCTTACACACATATTCATACATACATGGGAACATTTGCATTAAGGGAAATATATGGTAGATGCTCTGATCAGCCATAACATTAGTGCCTAATATTGAGTAGATCCCCCTTGATCTGCTTGCTGATGTTCTGGAGATGTTCTGTCCCAGTCATTATCTAGAACATCACAGTCTGGTTCTTATCAAAGTGTCTCAGATTCTTACGCTTGTCCATTTCTCCTGCTTCATCACCTTCATCATCTTCAAGAACTGACTGGTCACTCACTGCCTAATATGTAGATCCACCCCTCGACAGGCAGGAGACACTGGACCCAGATCAGCAGTGTTCTTCACCTCAGCTGCAGTGGCTCTAATGTTAAGGCTGATCTATGACTGTATATCATATAATATTTCCAAAATATAACAGTATATTTCTGTTGCACAATCCATATATTCCCTAAAGTCAACAATAATCTGACACTACTATATTATTAATATAAAGGTATATAAGGAAATGTACTGCATTAAAAGGTGCAGCTTTTATACTTATGCTATCAGAAATATTGACCGTGTGCTTTTCTGTCTCTGTTACAGTCACGACTGAAAAGATGAAGTGAATAATAAAACTGGACATAAGGGGAATGAGGCGGTGGCAGGTAGTAGTTATGTAGGCATCAGGTGTGTGGTTGATTGAGCTGCCAGACTGGTAGCACCACTACACTGGGCATTCCCCACAACGTCCATTCAAATAACTCAAGAAGAAGAAGAACGGACAGAGCTCAGGAGTACACATTGGCCAGCAGAGAGAAACCCCCCAATGGGCCTGGCTGACTCTAAAACAAGAGGCTCTCTCCCGCCAGGCTGTTCCAACGTCGTCACGGGCAAATACGGGCGGAAGACCAGCAGTATGGCCAAACAGACTGGATGTCTCCCACTCCATCCCCAGGCACATGCAAACACTTAGTCCTGCTCGCACATACAGGCACTCTGTCATACACACATACGCTCACACACTCCTGCTCACCGAGGACGCTGCCTGCACCCTAATGAGAATTGGCAGTTCGTGATTAAAAGTGAAAAAAAAAAAAACCCTCTCAAATGACTTAATCACCCTAATGGCATATTAGATACGCACCCGTCTTGAGGTCTGATGACAAATGCAGCACCGCTCCCACAGAAGCTTTGTATTATAGGTGGATAAGTTCATTATTCCGAAAAGGAAAATGAGCCGTCAATCAGCCGTCAATCACCGGAACACTCAAGCGCAAGAGAAAGAAAGAATAACCAAGAAAACAATAACATTTACACCAGCGAGTCAAAACACCACCGACACCTCCCAGAGAGAGCCAGTAATGCTGCTCATCCTGTAACAACACTGTCTGGGATATATACGGGAGCTGACGTGTTGGACGTTGCAGAAATGAGGACTGCATGTTGGGGCTGCATGCAAGCCCATACCATCGACTGTTGCCTGACAAACAGTGGGCACTGGAACTGGACCTTGGAGCAATGCAAGAAGGTCATCTGATCTAAGTCTAATTTCCATCACAAGGAAGCCCAAGTTTGGGGAAGTGAAGGCACCAGAATGTCCTGTGGTAAAAAGACCAGCTGGTGAAGGACTGAGGGAAGTGTGATGCTCTGGGCAATGCTCTGCAGAGGCAGAGGCATGAACACATTGTTTAAACGTGGTTTTAGAAACATGTAGAGGAGTTTGATGTGCAGCCCTGGCCTCTGAATTCCCTGATTGAGCAGTTCTGATCCACTGTGCAACTTATAGGACTTGTTGCTGGACACCAAGGGCAACTTCAGAGGTCTGGTAGAGTCGGTGCCTCAGTGGGTCAGAGCCAATTTGGCAACACACCGATGGTCATAGTGTTGTGGCTCTCAATAAAAAGAGTTTACTCTGGGTCATTTTGGAGCATTTCTATTGGTCCATTGATCATGAAGTTCTGATACAGTACTGTCAGATTTATATTATTATTATTATTATTATTATTATTATTTTGTCATAATTACAAAATGGAGATATAGGAGTTTTGCATGACAGCAAGGATATGGAAGTCAACCACTGAAATAAAATTCATGTTGTGTGTGTGTGTGTGCGTGTGTGTGCGTGTGTGTGTTTATAAAGACAGTCTAGAAAAATGAACGGCACTCTCTACAGTCTAACGGTGCAGTGTGGAGTAAAAGGCAGCAGAGGAATAAAAGGCACCGATGCTCTGCTGAGGCAAGTTGCAGCTGTGGAGGATTTGGCAAGTGCACTGCACGCGCTCTAGCACGAGTAGATGCCGTTCCCCGGAGACAGATATTGTAAGCTAATAGACTCCCGACGGCTGTGAGCTTATCAAATCCACATCCAACCACACATCAGTACCCGAGCGATCTGGAAGGCACGCACTGCTCGCGAACGCGGGCACCCTTGACGTCGCCCTGCGTCGGCAGTGGAACGTGGCGAGGAAGCTGAAGTCATACTGGATACACGCTCAGAGCCGAGGCTGGTTGGGTCTAATCTCATTATAGTGGGAGCCTGGGGCCTTTCTCTCTGCCTATTTATAGCACCCTGACAGGGAGGCGGGGCGACCCGCACATATGCTCCAATGGGCCACATAGTTTTGGTCACATGACTGACAGCCCGCAGGACCAATCCCAGCCGGGGTTCTGCTCCGATTCGATTTGGTCAAGTGGGAGATTGCTGCGAATCGGTCGTGACAGTGGCCTTCGCCAGCACCGCTGCCTCCTCACAATGCCCTCATCCCGTTCTCTCTCTCCTGATTTCTCTCTATCTCGCTCGCTCCCTCTCTACGCTCACTCTGGGTGACTCTGCTGTCCTCAGTCCACCTGCCTCCCTCCATAAAAGACCTGGGCCTTTGCGTCGCCTCCCATCACGCCCGACAGGCCTTAAACACAGACGACGACAAGTGCCCTCATCTGTCATGTCCGATCAGCTTCTCGCCAGCAGAAGGCGAGGAGGCGGGGGTGAACTCCAGTGCCACGTGTGTCAGCATGGTCTTCCACGCCGTTCCATTCATTCATTCATTTGTGGCCATTGTGTCGCGTGCCGCTGTGCAGGTATAATTGGAGCACACCTGGTGCACAAAGATAATTACAGGATACACACTTATCTGGAGCTACGGTGGCTCTGCTTAAGCAGCATGGTGTTCAATTCATTAGGGTGAGAACTTCTCAGATAGACTACGACCCATACAGCTTGACCTTATGACCTCTAAGCTTTAAATGTTCTCCCAGTCTGTTATCAAAATGTACCCCTACTCCCTCATTAGTACCGCACTCCTCATCATCAACATACATCAGCATCAGTTGAAGATGATGAGGAACTCAGTAGCACAGTACTAATACCCACTACCCAGAACCGGTTGCTTAAACAAACACATGAACCCGTGTACACACACAAACTGGGTTCTGAATTGCCGTCAGTAAAGCAGTGTGCTGGTCATGGAATAACTCCTGACTGCTGTGTTGCTGAGCAACCTAAACCCACTGTTAATGAACTACATGGGAAACTATCTGAAATTCACAGCATCCAGTGGCTCATAACTGTCACTTGCAGACATGAGCAAACATCATTGGTTGGAAGCAAAAGAGACTCACAATGCATTCTGGTCCACATTCAGCTGCTATGTGAGCAGTGCATTGTGGGAGACTGTAGTGCCCTCAAAATCATGCTCGAATTCCACTTTGCGGTTTGGACACTAGAGGACACGGTTTGGAGAAAAAAGCCCACCGTACTCAATAGTGCTCTAAATGCAAATAGCTCGATCACAGCCTCCGGTCATCACCTGTCTGTAAAGTGAGGCTCCGCCCCATTTTCTATTGTTGTCCGTTTGTCATGTATGTTTTAGCACATGCCCATTTTGTTAATGTTCTCTGCCCAAGCCCTGCCCAGTCTTTAGTGTTTCCACCTGTGCCTCCTTTGTAACCCCACCCTCTCATTATCTATCCAGGTGTCTCTGATTGTCTGTGCAGTCCTTTAACCACTGTCTTTGTCCTGTGTTGTTGACTGTGGAATGGGTGTTTGTGCTCTATCTAATCCTGGAGTTGTTCCTGGGGCTGGGTGTTCCGATTGTTCCGGGTGTTCCGGGTGTTCTGGGTGTTTTGGGTGTTCCGGGTGTGTGTTTTTTGTTATTAGTTTATGTTGTGTTTCTTTGTTTTTCTCCTAAGACTCTAACAGCTCTCATCAGTTCTCTGAACTCTGTTAGACTCTCTTAAGAGCAACAATAAGAGAACTCGCATTCGCACCCTGCCTCCTCGCCTCAGATGTCACTGGCTGACATTTAGATAAACTAGAAAAGTGCATTTCCTGAAGGAGCGGCAGAATGCTTATCCAGCTTAAGTGGTTTCCACTTCCATAGAGTTAATGTGCTGTAGCTACGTGATCACCAGAGTGAAACTGTTTTTGTGATTACTAATGATGACTGGATGTCTGGTGGTGTGTGTTCTCTCTTCACTGTGGCTTCCTGTAGCTGCTGCCCACATCAGATTCAGACCCTGACTCTGGTCTACAAAGCCAAGACTGGACCAGCCAGCCCCTCCGTACCTGATGGCGATGGTCAAAAGCCGATCTGCACCAAGAGCCCTTCCAGCTTCAAGTACGGCTCGGCTCGACCCGCCATCCTTTAAGATCCACAGAAGACGAGCGTCCAGACTTTTTACTGTCCTGCACCGAAGTGGTGGAACGAACTTCCCCTGGGTGTCCGAACAGCAGAGTCCAACGCTCGCTGTCCTCAAACCCAGACTGAAGACCCTCCTCTTCTGAGAGGACTTGGGTGAAGAGTAGAGTATTATGGTCTCCATATTGACTTGTGTTTAGTAGAGTCTAAGATTAGAGGATCTGAATTTTAGTCTATTTAAACTAGCTGAGCTTCTTCTTCAGTAAACAGTGAAGCTCTTCTGTAAGAACTCTGGAGAAGAGCGTCTGATAAATGCTGGAAATGTAAATGTAAATGGTGGTTACTATAACTGTTATAGTACTCTAGGTGGTTGCTGGGTCGTTACTATGGTGTTGGTTGACAGATGTGTGCCATAATGTTGCTAGGTGGTTGCTTTGGTATTTTAGGTGCTGTAGTGTTGTTGCTAGGCAATTGCTATTGTGTCTCAGGTGGTTGGTAGGATGTGGTATGTGGTTGGTTCTGTGCTTCTAGTGTATTTGTATGATGGTAAAATAGGAAGGGTGCACAATCCATTGAGTCCAATCCAAAAGTTGTATACAAGCCCAAATTGACCAATCAGAAAAAATCTGGCAGAAACATAAAAAGATAACTTAGCTAACAGCTGCATTGAACTCTAAGTTGAAAGCTACGTGACTTCAGGCACTCTGGACCCACCATCTGAAGAAACAGATAATAAGATGATTGGACAGACATTGGATTGGTATCAGAGGACTTCAGTGCTGGGATCAATATCAGAATAGAAAAGCTAGCACTGTACCATCTCTAGTTCTGTTATTGAGAATTAGCCTGCAGTCTAAGAAGCCACACCCCCTTTTTCTCCTTATTTGAATAGTGTCACATTTCCAGGAGGCACATTCTGTCTGCTGTTTGTTGAATGCTGTGGCTGTGGACACACCCAGTCCTGTTTTGGCACAGACTAGGCAAGTCAAGTCCGGTTTCTTTATACAAAGCTTTAGTGGAGCGAGAGGAAGAACCCTGAGAGGAATCTAGACTCAGAATGAGAACCCAACCTTCTCTGGTCAACACTGAACAGAAGTATTTATAAAGGTCTAAAATAACCCTGGTTATTTACCAGGGTAACTACGTAAAGCCTGAGCCATCAAATCGTCTCCAGAAGAGGTTATTTTGTTTAACCAATTACAAAGACTTTTTTTGTGTCTTAAATGTGACACATCTGGAATCTGCTCACAGCAGGCTTTTCCTAACCAAACAAAACCAACCAGAACCGAAAAACCCTGTAAACTCTGAGCTGCCTTTACAGTTCTACTCATTTCACACTCAGAAATCTGTATGTATTTTTCTGGTGCGCACAGAGCAATAGAAAACAGGTATCTGATATATATATATATATATATATATATATATATATCAATGTGTGTGTGTGTGTGTGTGTGTGTAATACACATAATAATATTTAATAATTATTGAGGGTGATTCTCACACTGATGTTGTAGAGGTCTCAGAACTCAAATATGTCTCAAATACGATACAACTGGGCAAAAAGTTCTTATTACAAACATTAATAGAACCAAAAGTGGTTCTCCTTTGCCATTGTTTGTAGCATCTTCTTCATTCATGAGAGATTTCCAGATTTAACCACTGAAAACCAGCAAGACTCTCATCAGGGGGACGAGTGGGGCGTGCTGGTGGGGTTCTCTGGCTGTAGAGTAGAAGTATGTGATTTCGGACACAGCTCAAAACTGGCATCCAGCTGCTTTGGGCCTCATTATAAAAACTACAGAGGTACACACAAACACACACACACACACACACACACACACACACACACACAGCAGAATAAGGGGAAGAGGGAGGAGAAAGCTGGGTGATCCAACTCCAGAATGTTGACTTTAAAGCACACAGAATCAGATCAGGATATGAAATTAGGTTTAATACAGCAAGGTTGGCAATGAACTATCCTTGTTATAAAGTCATGTACAAAATGAGGACACCCCATGAAGTCCTGTGTCTTACACTGTTAACCATCTGATGTGATCAGCACTGAGAGATGATCTATGAGGTGATCTAACTAAACTCACATCTGAAGAAACGTCTTTAATCATCATTTATAAAAATAGAATTAATAGAAATGGAATTTTCTGTGAGAACACTTCAGGACTGTTCCTCTTGTAGATGATTTAGTGGACGGTGGAACAGCGGCTGATCTCTAACTGTTCTGAGATCAGTTTAAACCGCTTCCCAGACTCCTCTGCATCTCCATCCTTCTTTCTGAAGGCCTCAGAGAGCTCTCTGAATCTGAGCATGGTGATCTTCTTCACCCCTCACTTCAACCATCAAGATCAGACCAGACTAAACGTCTGAGGTTTAAATCAGACAGCCTCCTCCAGAATAATCCTCTCCAACCATGTTCTGATCATCTGCAGCTGATCTTCTGCTCCTGGTTCTGATTCTACACATTAGAAGGAGTGATAAATGTGGGGGTGAACTTTCTCCTCACAGGAAAATGATATTTCTATTAATTCTGTTTAATAAATGATGATTAAAGACGGTTCTTCAGGTGTGTGAGTTTAGTTAGATCACCTCCATCTCTCAGCGCTGAAGATCAGACATGAAGATCAGACCTCCAGATGTTTAGTTCAACAAGACAAAGGCTGTCATGCTGTGTTCTCACTTTTACCTTCCAGCACTGTAAAAAGACATCTAGTCAGCATTCTCCACAGATGTCTAGACTATTGCTGTCAGTCAGAGAGCAGTGAGGCATGGCCTCTGCTGCTCAAACCTCCAGCTCACTGGCCTTGACCCAAGAGCCAGCCTGGGATCCTCCTGGCAAGATGGAGGAGCTGCAGCTGAGGATAACGAATTCCACCCCGGCGTAGCAGGGCACTCTGGGCCATGTGGAGTGATGCAGCCTGCTAAGCGGCGTGGTTAGGAAGTGTCATATGTTAGAGCGGATGACAGTAGTTGAGAGGACCCTGACTGTGCCATGAGGCTGCTGGGTGTTCACACTTTGATCTCGCGTTGGGGAATGAATGGCTTGGGGGTGGGGGGAAGAGGGGAACAGCCCATAATGCCACCGTGGCAGTGCTAAAGAGATCTGCTGTAATATCAAGGATTGCACTTGTTCCACATCTTCTTCTGTAATCAGAGGCAGATTTATGTATGGGTGAAATGGGCTGCCGCCCGGGGCAGCGTTTGGTTGGGATGCAGAGGTGGTTTAGTGGTCAGAGTACTGGGTTATTGATCACAGGGTTCGACACCAAGGTTTATTCAGCTGCCACTGTTGACCTTTACATTTACATTTCCAGCATTTAGCAGACGTTCTTCTCCAGAGTTCTTATAGAAGAGCTTCACTGTTTACTGAAGAAGAAGCTCAGCTAGTTTAAATAGACTAAAATTCAGATCCTCTAATCTTAGACTCTACTAAACACAAGTCAATATGGAGACCATAATACTCTACTCTTCACCCAAGTCCTCTCAGAAGAGGAGGGTCTTCAGTCTGGGTTTGAGGAAAGTGAGCGTTGGACTCTGCTGTTCGGACACTCAGGGGAAGTTCGTTCCACCACTTCGGTGCAGGACAGTAAAAAGTCTGGACGCTCGTCTTCCGTGGTTAAACATACAGCCCTATTTACAGTAGGAGTGCTGTAGCACTGCTGACTTTCTAAGCTGGATTATGCAAAGAGAAATATTTGGTTGTACTGAACAAGTGAAGAAATATAATATCAGATTATTACATCAGTATTATTATTATTATGAATATTGCTGGGGGCAGCACACATATAAAAATTCTGAAAACAGGGCTCTGAGTGGCTCAGCGGTCTAATACTCAAACCCAGGACCTGCAGAGGCCCAGGGGTCACGAGTCTGAATCCCGAGCCATGCCGCTTTACCATCAGCAGCTGGAGTCCGAGAGATAGCACAATTGTTCGTGCTCAAGATCTCACAGACCTTCAGAGCATCTTGCGACCTTGACGCGGTTTGCCGCAGCATTACTCAGATGCAGCACACCGTGGGCTTAACATTCGGACTCGGCTTTGATTAATGGTCCTTTCTTTTCTTTTTGGGCATGGCAGTTTTTCCTGCACTGGAATCTATGGTTTCTGAACCAAATGTTACTTGTCTGCTGGGTTACGTAATGCCAGTGACTCAGAAACAGCAGTTCCAGTCCAGTTCACACGCAGCCACACCACAATCTACGCCAGCCAGTCCAGGCCAACGCTACCCTCTTCGCCTTCGCTCTGCTTCTCTTACACACACAACCAATCCGCCGGCTTCCCGGCACTTACCCGGAGCCTTCAATTTGTACGCCAAGCAATTATCAGACCTCTCAAACTCCTGGGACACCAGTTTCACAAACATCATTCACGCTTCATTCCATGATCACAATCCAGCCGCGCACCACGAGCTAATTTATTAAAGCCCTCTCTGGGACATTGCAAATGAAAGCAGCTCTGTAATGGAGAGAAAACCTCGCTACAGCGAGACTGAGCATATTCTGCTGATATTGCAGCCATACAGCCATCTGTCCCTCCCCAGCGAGCAGGTTTACCACTTTCCCCTGATCATCCAGTGGGCTGGACTGAATACGCTTTGGCACCCTGCCAGCCCTTCTGGGGAATACGACTCCCGGGGGGCACTGCAATTCAGGAAGGGCGGCCGGAAACACAGCATCCTACACTATAGAAGCATGCAGTGCACATTCAGCACTCTCCCCGTCTCTCAGCCGCGTCTACCTGCCTCAGCCCATCTTCATCCCCTAGTAATTCAACCAGGGGTGCAGAAACATTGGCATGCAGTTCTATATATAAAACCTGTGTACTGAAAATATTAATGTACGGCTATGTTTGTAGTGTAGTGTAGTGGGTAATAACACCAACCTCCCAGTGTCAGACTAGGGTTTCCATTTCTAACTCTGCATTCTCCTGCCTGTGCAACAATGTAAGTAACTCAACAAATGCTGCAAATCTTTGGCTAAGCCATAACATTAGTACCACTGTACCAGCTGAAGTGAAAAACACTGCTGATCTGGGTCCAGTGTCTCCTGTCTGTCGAGGGGTGGATCTACATATCAGGCAGTGAGTGAACAGTCAGTTCTTGAAGATGATGAAGGTGATGAAGCAGGAAAAATGGACAAGCGTAAGAATATGAGACACATTGACAAGAACCAGACTGTGATGTTCTAGATAATGACTGGGTCAGAACATCTCCAGAACATCAGGCAGGTCTTGTGGGGTGTTCTCTCCCGGTGTGCAGTGGTCAGTACCTACCAAAAGTGCTCCAAGGAAGGACAACCGGTGAACTATCGTCATGGACATGGGCACCCAAGACTTGTTGGGTGATGCTCATGGAGGCCCTGCCCACCTCACCACTTACAGGACTTAAAGGATCTGCTGCTAACGTTAAGCTTGGTACCACAGGACACCGAGAGTATATGCCTCGACGGGTCAGAGCTGTTTTGGCAGCACAAGGGGGATTGACACAATGTCAGGCAGGTGGTTTTAATGTTGTGGCTGACCTGATGTGTGTAGCTATGCAGTACCTGTGTGTGTGTGTGTGTATTAGTTCTGGTTGTTCTGGTTGTGGTAGTGCTAATGTGAAGTGGGCTCAGTGAGGCCTGACTCGTGAATATTGCTGGGAAATCTCTCCTCCCGCTCTGTGCTGCTGACATCCCACTGACACCACTGTGGTGGTCCACTGAGAGACAAGCCCACGTACACATGCGGCGTACTGCAAGTGCTTACACACACACACACACACACACACACACACACACACACACACTTGCACGCACTGGTCCCCTGACTGTTGTCACTACACGGTTCATTATCAGAATGTGAGAATGGGATTGTGGGTGGTGGCCGGGGAGCAGGTTGGATCAGGTTGTCTGGCTGGCAGCAGACGGGAGGCGCAACTCCTCACACCTCCCCCCAGCTCAGACACGTCCCGCGAGGAGTACTACAGCGCCGAGACAAAATGACAAGTATACACACTCAGCATCCTGACTGACACCTTAAAGAAGGGCTTAGCTTTCACATCCAGCACCTGAGCAGCTTCCTGTGCTTCCCCAAAACTGCAGTTTCCTGGTGGACGGCTTGATAATTGTTCTGTGATTTGAATCAGGTCAGTTGAATAGACCCTGCTGTCTATGAAGTGTCCAGGACTGGGACCGGGAACCACTGGTCTAGTGAAAGAGTTCCACCTTTTGTTGCTATTCTTTAAAACTTTAACCTTATTTAATTAATTTGATTTTATGTGATTTTAAAGTCATTTCTAATCAGCTTAGTTTGTCATTAACATTCACATAAGGGCTTGTGGGGGGTTTCTGGTATGCAACCAGTGAACCAAGGCTCAGTGATGCTGATGGAGGTCCCACCTCACAACTTACAGGACTTAAAGGATCTGCTGCTGACGTTAGTCTTGATGTTCCAGACACCACAGCAGGACACCTTCAGAGGTCTTGTGCAGTCCATGTCTCGACAGGTCAGAGCTGTTTTGGCAGTGCAGGGGCACACTACCTACACAATACTAAGAGCATCACAAGCTACAACTGCCTTTGGACCTCAGGACCACTTTGCCAAGGGCCTGAATCAGATCCTGCAAGTACACTATATCTGTTACAATGGCTGCCATAACTTACTAACAGCCAGTGGTTGACAGCTCCTAGACCCCTGTAGGGCATTTCAGAAGGGCCTAAGGCCCTTGGCTCTCCATTTGTTGATGCATGAAGATGACAGGTGTGGATTCTGTGCGCTGGCAGCTATGTGCCTTAAGCCTGGCTCATCCCTGTAGCGTCCAGCCGCCGAAAGTCATGCTCTGACCCGACTCTCACATCACATCTGTCACATTCAGCCGAGCATGAACGCCACAGAGCTCGGAAAGGAGAACCACGAAACGCTCATCTCTAAAAGCAAACAAAAACATCCTAGGTGTCTCTTAAATATTGTAAAATATCTCTCGATCTTTTTGGAACTATCTTTAGGTGTTTTTCTCCAGTATTGACAAAGCAGTTCTCTGAGTGATGCCATAGAAAAATCAATATTGGTTCCATTAAGGACAATGTTTTCACTCAGACAGTGAGTGGTCCAGTGGAGTAGGGCCAGGGCAGAGGAATCCTGGGCCGAATCATCAGCAGCCGGAGCCTGAGAAAGCACAATTGGTCTTGCTCTCTTCAGGTGGATAGATGGCGCTCTCTCTTCCCACATCATTTCAGTGTGATCCTGGCTGTCATTGGTGTCTACTGGACAATGTAGGCTGGTTTTCTCCAGCATTTCTTATTAGAGACATGTTCAGGTTAGAAGAGCAGTGGGATCAATTCTGCTCTTTAAAACACATCACCAATCTGACCTCAGGACATTTAAGACCTTAGGAAGATCTGGATAAACGAAGCCTATGGTTCTCTACAGCATCGCTCAGTAAACCCTTTCCAGCATCTTTGTTTTTAAGAGTGCCTCAATGCACTTGGAGGAGATCACTGATCTCTGGACTTCCTGAACAACTACCCGCCCGGCCATCTGACTGAAACATATCTGACTGAGAAATACAAACAAGCATTACTGCCCCACCACTCGCCTCATCAATGCAGCCAACAACTATCCCCATGTGTCCCTGGCCATGGAAGCCTCATGGCACAGCTGGGATTGATCCAAACCCTACGGCAGGCATCTGATTTATTGGCTGCACTTTCACCGGGACTGTACTCGGGGGCTGTTCAAAGAGAGCCTGGGACGGAGAGCCTGGAATCGTTTGGCTCACTGCTTGTGGGGCTTTGACTTGTAAATGGTTGTATAGATTTCAGATAGCTCTGCTAATTAAACAAAGCAGCGATACAGTCTCCTTCCCACTCGGGCTGCTCACGAGCCAGGGATCGCTCTGTGCGTGCCTGCGAGCGAGCTGGCTGGCAAAGGCGCTTTTAGGCCTTGATGGATGGCGAAGGCAAAGAGGGACACGTTGCGAACGGCGGCTGTACCATTAAACGCGTTGTGCCCGCAGGGCCCATCGAGATGTAATAAGCGAATGTCTAATGGTGGCCAGTTCATTCAGCCACTGGGGAAATGAAAGCGAATGGGGTAGTGAGATTCACAAATGACTGGGGGGGCTAAGCTTGTCTGTGCAGTGAGGATCTCAGTGGTGTAGAGGGGGAGGAATATGATAGATTTAAAGATACGTTGGCAGTGTTATTAACTCAGCAGTGAGCATGAGCTGCAGAGTATCAGCCGGAATCTGAGTGGCATCGAGAACCCGGCGAGGAGAGGAGCACAATAGAGGAGACAAAAGGAGAGCGGAGGAACGGGGAGCCAGAGAGGAAAATTGTGCAAAATGGCACGAGGAGGAGGAGGAGAGAAAGGCACCGAGGGGAAATGGCAGAGATCGAAGTCGGTAATTACAGAGGACAAAGAAACACACGGGGTGTGTAATTAGAAAACAAGGAGCTGAAAAGAGGCAGCAAAAGGCTCGATGAGGAACAAGTGACCTCAGATCCTCACTAGGTGTACATGAGTGACACCCTGATGAATGAGCGGGGAGGGAGCCCGAACAGCGGCGACAATAATAACAGCGTCTTCAGACGCGATGATGAATTAGAGGGAGAAGTGAGGAAGGCGACATCTGAGGAATAGAAGAAATGGGGTGATCCGTTTGAAGGGGTATTGTTCTTCTGAAGGAAGCAATTGCTGAAGTGACGGGAACGTATGGAGCTTCAGGCTGGAGGTGGTCTCAGGTCCGGAAGAGTCCTCGAGGTGGAGCTATAAGGAGCGAGAACAACTGACGTGGCTCCTCCACTGGCCTGCACGTTTACAGTTCCAACGCCACGAAGCAGAAATGGAGTGAAAAGGGGTATTCCACTTCTGAGGGACGAGACGAGAACATCCTCCAGCTCTAAAGGGAGTTTTTCCCCGTCACTGTCGCCTCGATCTTGCTCACCAGGGGTCTTTCTATTTTATGATATGTTGATATCCTGTAAAGCTGCTTTGTGACGACGCCAGCTTTAAAAGTGCTTTACAAATAAATCTGACTGTGATTTGCTCCGACTAGACCATGTGGGGCTATATGAATAGGCGGAGGCCTAACAGGTCCAGTAGGGTCCTCCAGGTGGAGCTATAAGCAAGAATGACTCGGAAAACATCTGAAAATGATGAACATCAGCTTGTATGTCGTTTACAGTTTGAAAGCTACGAAGAAGCAGACAAGCAGAGAATTGAGGAAGTGAGGTGATCTGCTCTAAGGGGTACTGTACTTCTGAAGGGAGCTATTTCTGACCAGACAAGAGCTTATAGAGCTCCATAAAGTGTGAGAGCTTTAGGCAGGGCTCACGAGTCTTCTAGGGGGAGCAATAACGAGTGAAAACGACTGACGAGAACGTCGGAGATCATCTACAATGATGAACATCAGCCTGTGTGTCTACAGTCTGAACACTAAAGAGAAATCAGAAATCTAAGAAATGAGGTGATTCGTTAAAGGGAAACTCTGCACTTCTGAAGAGAGCAATTTCAGACGAGATTAGAATGTATGGAGCTTGATGAAGTCTGACCTTCAGGCAGGGCTGGACAGGTGAGGGTTTCACTGGTGCAAAAGGGTCCTCAAGGTGGGGCTATAAGAAGCCCGAAACAATGACGGGTAAGACATGGCTCCTCCAATCACGCAGAATTCGTAATACCAGCTTGTATGTTTACAGTTTGAACGCTAAGTGTATCACACAATGCCGCTTATGAGCTAATTAATCGCAGGTGTGTCTAATCAAGTGCTTGACGAGCTTGGCAGCCAGCCAACAGGCCTCCAAAAGAGCCTGGTTTATCTATAGGCCGTAGAGAGAGAGAAGCTGAGGTTGAGAGAAATGAGGAGACTGGGGAGGTGGGAAAGCAGGGCTACCAGACAAATAAGGGCAACTCGACTTATAAAATCGGTGACATATCACCTCTGGGCTCTCGGCGGCTCAGGGCTTATAAAAAAATGTGAATCCACCTCACAGCGAACAGCTAATAAAATGTGTTTGCTTCGACGTGCCACGACAACTCACAGCACATCAGGGAATTAGACTTCCTTTTTTGCCTTTTTGGGCAAATGTGTCTATTTTACACATCCACAAAACAAGTAACCATAGCAACTGAACTGCAGGCTGAGCGGTTCCTCTGTTTAACGTCGGTCATTCTTTCTTCAGCGCTAACTTCCCAGATTGCACTGGGGCATGGAACATGAATAATTACCTCCCCACACACTCACATACACACACTCACACAAGGAAAGGTACAGTAGCTGCACAATGTAGACAGACTGACAAATGTCCTGCCAGCAGACGAACGCAGCAAAGTGCCAAACAGTGGAGATCTACACAGGTCTGCTTTAGCCAGGTTGGACAGCCCCGCTCGATAATAACAAATAATAGATATTTCAACACGTCCCACAAACAAACATCCAGAACCACGGCGTGCTGATCGATTCCCGTTCCATGTTGATAAGCCACTGTTCCAAAAGTGTGAGCAAGCTGAGAGCCCCAGAAGAAGCTCAGCAGAACCTCCAAAACAATCAGAGGGAACATAGGCTGGGGTTCCAGATCAGCTTCTATTGTGAGTGTCCACAATTCCTGCTTTAGAGATCATATATTGATGGACTAGGTTATTAGGGTTCCCTGTGTCCTGTAATCCGTTGTGCTGGAGATGTCTTATTGTGTACAGGTGTAATATTTATCATTATTTCTTAAGTCAACAAGCCTTTCATCACATAACCCAGGGCCTCTCCACCCATCCTGTAAATACACACACCGTCAACTGAACAAAGCCAACATGTCAGCACGGAGGACATCCTGCTGTACGCCACAGGGGCATTGATCCTGGATCAGCCTTGTGTAAATCATTCCATTCATTTTACTGCAACCCATATTATATAGGGCTGTGACCACACCGATCAATAGCCTATCAAAACCTCTAACTCAGTAACTCGGATTTATGCACAGCCGTTTAAACAAACCTGATGATCTTGCAGGTGGTTGGAAACAGCTTCTAGAGCCTTTCCTGGCTGGTGTAGATCTACGACCATCCTTCTAAGATCTGCTCTGAGCTTCTAGGACTTTCCCATTGCACTGTGTACTGTGTTGGTCAGTCCAATGAGTGCTGTCAATCAAAGCTACCAGCTGTAGCCCATCATGATCACTAACCTTCAGCACCACTCAGATAATAATTTTAATGGGTGTATGGAGATTTCTGACCGTGTAGAGATCTAGTGTACTCAGCTTTTTTCAGGTTCACATCCAGACGCTCCAGAAAATGACCTGGAGTGACTTTTCAGTGACTCCCCAAGGGAGGAACCTTATGCCCCTTGGGTTGGGCTCTGTGCCCTGCTGTGCTATCACCTCACTGCTGTAACTGCGCCAAGCTGCTGTAAACATCATGACCCTCTCTGGATGGTTCGCAAACAGCTGGGATGGAGGTACCAGAATCTTCTCAGTCTACCCACCAAATTCCATAACATCCTGTGCATATTTTTACCCAGACGCATTATTAACGAGCTGCAGTCCTGAGCTGTCTGGACACTGATCGCGCTAGCTGTCAGCCGCACTGAAGCTCCCCGAGTCTCATTAATAATGTCTTGCAGCCCACAGCAACACTGTACACAGCTGTTTACACCACTGCTACTGTCCTCTGCATTTTCACACAGTCTGTTGTTCTGACTGGAGCAGACGCAGCAGTCTTTCCTCAGCTGTATATGATCCTCACGTTTCCCAGCTACACTAAGATTAGCTAATATATCCTGTCTGATCTGAGGAACAGTCCAAACTGATAGGACACAACGAGCGAGCGGCATCCGGACCCTGTCTGTCCCAGTGTGCTCCTCAGCTGCATCCACACTAAGGACACATGCTTCCATCCCTGTAGTTTATTCTCTGTACAGATTAGTGTCAGATTTAGAGGGGTAATAGGGTCATGCTAAAGTATACAGACGACTCTGATATTGGTATTATTGATTAACTGGTTGTTAGTATTGTTGCAGGACAGCTTTAGAGCTCTAGAGCATATTTGTGAGGAACCCACTGATACATATCAGATGTTTTTAAAGAAATGGCTAGTTTATTGTTTATTTTACACGTACTTTGTTGTATTGATAAATTATCAGTCATAACTATCTATTTCTAACATATTTATCTTTTTTCTGTTTTGTTTATTATACTTTTCCTCTTTTTATGTGATTTTTATGAATTTTAATTTTGTTTAAGTTCTTTTTTCTGTTATGCCGTTTCATCATCGTATGTTGTGAAGCACTTTAAGCAGCATGCATAAACGTACTGTATATATCAGCAGTAGTAGTATATGTGGAGTCAATTTCAATTAAACATCTCTAAAAACTGAAAAGAGGCTCATTGATTTTTGACGAAATGCTGAAACACATGAAGTCACACTTATTAAGCCTCAGACAGGTATTGACTGATAGCTGAACTTTAAAGCAAACTGTGAAGCCGTGTGGAAAAAAGGGCACCAGTGATCCACTGGACTGTTCCTCTCCCACACTGACAAAACCTGGATTCCTGTCTTTTCTGTCTTTTAACCTTAAGGAACAGAAACTGTGTGACTAAATGGTCTAGATTTGGTCCAGAAGGTAAAATCCAGATGAATAGCTGCTTTCAGACTAAACTGTCTTTGATGGCCAAGGTGTTTGAAAAGCTGGTCACCCAGATCAAAACATGCCCTATACTGGTAGACCAGCTGGTTAAGCTGGTTAATGATGCATTTGGGTTTAATGGACTAGATGGTCTATCAGCATACTGGTTGACACTTTGGTCAAGCTGGTCATACAGGTCATGGACTAGCCCAGTCATGATGGTCATGTTTGTTGACTAGCTTGGTCAGTTTGGTCATGTTAGAAGACAGAACTATCCAGCTCAAATAAAAAAAATCCCTTTAATGGACAAAGGTTTAGAGTTCCATAATCCAGAACGAAGCTGGAAAGACACAGTCACTGTACGCCCACAGTTTGTAACAGAAATGTGGGAGTATAAAGAACCTAAAGTCTAAAGAACCTTCATTTACCTTCAACCTTCAAGAACATCATTCTTTATAAAACCAGAAGTGCTTCTTCTAAGTTATCTCCTGAAGAACCATTTGAAGTCCCAAATCTAACCTACACTACATGGACAAAAAGTATTGGGACACCTACAGGAGCTTTAATGAAACCCCATTCTAACCCCACAGGCATTAATCTGGAGCTGCTCCCTCTCTGCAGCTCTACCAGCAGCAGCAGGTCTGGAGCTCTGCTGCAGTTACTGAGTCAGTTGGAGGCTTTTCTGCACTCTGCTCTGAGCTCAGCACTCGGCCCTGACCCCGCTCTGTAACTTTACGTGGTCTGACAGACACTCTGTGGCTGAGCTGCTCTGTTCTGTTCTGAGCTGTTCCTCCTAAACTCTTCCACTGTTCAATAATAACACCACTCACAGCTGATGGAGGAAGATCTAGGAGGGAGGAGATTTCACCAGCTGACTTGTTGTTGTTGGTGCAGCGGTGTCTCCTATTACATACAGAACCACGCTGGAGTTCAGTGAGCTCTTCAGAACCTCCCGTTCTTTCACTGATGTGTGGAGGAAAGACAGACTGCAGGACTAGAGGCTGGAGTTTAGACACCTGTGGCAGCGGGACTGAATCACACACCTGAATTCAGTTATAAGAGGTGTCCCAATACTTTTGTCCATACAGTGTATTTTAGATTATAGTGTATAATGGTGATGATGGCCGTTGTAAAGCATGTGTCTGATTGTAACCCGGCTTCTGTTTTGTGTAGATTGATTTATTGCATGTTTGCTGATTGGGTGCAGGCTCAGACAAGTTCCCATTGTATCCGTGCTTACGATGCTTATATGTGGCAAACAAGTCATGAAAGCTGAAATTTGAGTCTAAGTGCACAGCATTATGATTTGATGGATGAAAGCAAATACGGAGAACCTGACGACAGAAACACAGCCCTGCACTCTGAATGAATTCATGGCTGAAAGGAGACGGAGCAGTAAAACACAGCCCACAGTGAGAAGTGGAGAGACCGCCGCGGTCCGTTTAGCGCTATAGGAGACTGGTTTTTCCTCAGCGTTCCCCTCATGGTTTAGTCACTGCGAAATCACAGTGCAGCGTGCCTCCTATCAAGCTCTAAATGCATATGAAGCCTGTTACGGTTTCGATCTGCTGCCCACACAGCATCGCCAAGTGCCTCAATGCGCTCTGAGTAGAAGTGCTTGACTCTGCTGTATAATCATCTAACCGCTTGATTGGCTGGTATGTCACTTATCGAGGGCAGCGGCCACACTTTTCCCTCAACAAAAAAACAGCCCCCCAACCCCCCTCCCTCCAGGCCACTGGCAGCACAGGGCACAGCTGGGATTGATCTCATCATCAGTTCTACCAGTGGTCCTGACTCCACACTCTGCTCTTGAGGGCAGAAATGACCGATTGAGAAACGGACACAGCTGACAGAAACTGCAGAGGAATGGCAGAGATTGGTCCCACTTTCCCAAATGGTATTTCCAAGCTCCAGAATTTCAGAGAAATGTGACCTCACTTTCAGAAGAGCCACGTGACCCTTCAGAGCTCGTCTCAATCCCCGCCAAGGAGCCCATTTTATAATAATGCCAAATAATGCTGGAATACTCAGCGAGGTTTAGCTATAGCCATGGGCTGTTATCAACATTAACACAGGGCTCTTAATACAGAAACGCTGCCCTTCACCTTTAAGCCTTGCAAAGGTAATGCTAGTTTCCATGAACCAAGCCTGGCAGCCAGGCGGTGCTAATGTCGTGGGAGCGATGTTTAGCTAGCCTGGTATCTGGCATTCCTACAAGAGGCCGGTAGGCAGGCCGTGCCAAATCCTCGGTAGCAGTGTTGGACAAGCTGGGTAGCCGGGCCATGCTAATACCGCTGTAGTGATTTTGGACAAGACCCAAAGCTGGCGTGTTAACGCTGTGGTAGCGCTGTTGGACGAGGCCCGTAGCCGACTCAGGTGCTGTGCTGTACTTTATTATGCTCCGGGGCTCTAAAGCGTACTCTAGACGTTGCCATGCAGCTGAAGAGCTACTCCTGTACTTATTAGAGAAAGTCTCTCCACCATCTTCTCTACTGGAAAAGAGGAGCGTCCCCTCTGTAACCTACACAGCTGGGAGGAACCATATGCTCCTGTGACCGCCGCAGGGCTTCAGCAGTTCTGCATCCAGGACACAGTGTCACGGAATCCCAGGAGGAGGTGATTGCTTCTCTGATTGGTGCAGAGCACTTCTCATCAAGGTCCTCCTGATTGCAGCGTGAACACACAATTCCTGCAGATCTTTCAGGAGCACCGTCAAGCCAAAGGAGTTCTACTGGATTCAGATCTGGTGACAGGGAAGAACCAGCACTGAAGAACCCAGCTCGAGAGAGTGAGAGACTCTGCTTTGAGGCCTCAGTCCTGCACAGCTCAAGTACGCCTAATTTAACTGACCAGGTAATTGCCAGGTATGCAATTATACACTACGGAGGAGATTTGACACAGAGGTATAAATTGGCTTCTCCCCTAAAGCCCATACACCAGAATCGAGCCAGCACTCACAGTACACCTGAAAAAATCCACAATGCTTATTATTTCACTCTCTACACTCGAACGGGGTTTCTGTGTTACCTCTGATAGAAAATAAAAGCTGCAAATATCCTAATTCTCAGTATATCACATAAATACACTTCAAGAATACATTCGAGCATAGCGTTTCTAATGAGCTGTTATAACATCCTGATCCGCTCAGATTTGGTTAGCTAGCAGTTTGTTTACAATAATAGGGGGGTAACAGCGTGTTGATGTGGAATATTAATATTTGCTTTTGGCTCCAGTAGAATCAGATGTAGCGTGTTTTTAATGGTGCAGGCCGGGTTTGTGAGCTGCTTTGTCCAGGATGGCCAATTCTGGCTTAGTTGCCTCTAAATCTCAGGGTCAAAAGGGTGTGGACAGGCCTTCAGATTAAGGTCTAAAAAGTCTGGAGGACTGAAGGTTGTCTTGACTTTGTGGCTCGTGGATGTGGCATCGGGCAAACAGATGTGCGGGAGGCAGCGGCGCCCACACTGGAGTGATATGAGAGTGGCCCCGGGGTTGGAGGAGCAGATGACGGTGGAGAGCTGCTGGACTGCATGTGAGAGAGCTTCCACAGAGCCTGTCGGAGCCCAATAATGGGGTTGAGGGGGTGAGGGGTCTCTTTGATGAATGGAAAAGATGAAAATAAAAAACTCATATGTGAAACAGACACCCCGACCCCCAACGGTGGAGCACGAGAGCCTGTTTTTCCTGGACACTTCTCAACAGTGAAAAAACTTCTACAGCTTTAAACACGCCTCTTTAGGCCCCGCCCTCTCACCACCACACCTGCTCTATACACTTACATATACAGGTGCTTCAAAGGGTTCTTTGAGTGATGCCATAAAGGAACCACTTTGGCTCCTTGAAGAACCCTATTGAGAGCTGTGAGAGTGTGAAGAACCTTTACACTCACTCAGAACTCTCAGAGAGAGAGAGAGAGAGAGAGAGAGAGAGAGACAGAGAGAGAGAGAGAGAGAGAGAGAGAGAGAGAGAGAGAGAGAGAGAGACAGACAGACAGACAGACAGACAGAGAGAGAGAGAGAGAGAGAGAGAGAGAGAGGGGGGGGGGGGGGGGGGGAGTTTAACTGGAGCAGCACATGGAGATCGACCACAGTCTAAAAATGCCTAAACACACACTAATAAACTCAAATTAGTCCTAGATAAACATCCTGTGGTTCCATCCCAGCAAAACAAAGTGGACCAAATATTCTAACAGATCTGAAAATGAATGATCAAAGCAATCACACACACACACACACACACACACACACACACACACACACACACACATCACATCAGGACTGAACCGTATCTGAATAAAGTCAGTTACCATTAAAACTCACTATTAGGCTGAACTTTATCGTCATTTTTATGATAACTGACTTTATTTTACCGATGTATCCATTATTATTACTATTATAATCATCATCATTATTATTATTATTATTATTATTATTATTACTACTGTTGTTATCATTATTATTATTATTATTATTATTATTATCATGGTTATATGATATACAAATATTTTACTTATTTTCTTTTATTTTTTAATTCTCATGAACAAGGCTGTTTATTAATTTGGTTAATGAGTAAATATTTATGTATTAATGTTCATTAATGTAGCCGCATGCTCCTCCCAATCACACACACACACACACACACACACACACACACACACTGTCACGGTCCTACAGGGGCCTACTTTAAACCCCCCAGCACCACATCCTAACCACGGCGGCCCTGGCGTGTCCCCAGTGTCCTCTTTTTGGTCTGGCTGTGTGTGCAGCAGAAACACGGCGCATTAAAATACAACCAAAAGAAGAAGAGCAGCCAACCCTCCTAAACACTTCACACACTGCATCTGCTCAGAGATATCCAGAGATACAGAGATCAGACACTCTCAGGGTCTCGGATTCTTCTTCTGTTAACGTGATGACGGTGTGTGTTCTGAACGATATTTAGGAGGGTAGTGAATTGTGGGATGCTGAGAGCTGCTGATGGTGTGAGAGGGGTGGATTCGCCTCTGCTGGAGAATTCCTACTTTATCTGAGTCACATTTTCAGATTAGATATTACAGACCTGCTGTCTGATCTCTGCCTCTTCTTACATTCTCTCACACACACACACACAACATGATGGGGAAAGTACGCAACACACACACAAATACGGCACATACACACACTTACAGGCTTAAACACACTGTGTAAGACGCTGTGCAGCCTAACACACTCACACACACCAAAACAGGAGGGAGTGCAGCGGCTCGAGTAAAGCAGCTACTGACATAACATTCTGCTTCTTGCGGCGTCGCTCTCTCTCTCTCTCTCTCTCTCTCTCTCTCTCTCTCTCACACACACACACACACACACACACACTCACTCACTCACTCACTCACTCATGCTCGCACACACACCGACCCACACACACACTTGCTTTTCTCTCTCCCAGCGTTGTGCCGCCCACAGAAGGCGCAGGGCAGGCAGAGTCACTGCGGCTGCACTAATGCCTGGACTGGCCTGGACTGGCTGTGAGCGTGTCCTGGGGCCTGGAATACAAATCAGTCGTAGCTGGACGCTGTCCCAGGAGCCTGCCGAGCATGCCGTCTGTGGCCCGGCACAACCTGGCAGGGCGGAAGTTGGGCCTAAGGCCCTCCTCCCCCTCCCCGTCCCCCCGGGGTGTTCACAGCACCACTTTATTACTGTAAGAATTCCCACCGCTCGCCAACCCTTTCTATTAACACGTACAGAAAGCAGCGCACAGCACCTTCCAACGTACAGCGCAGGCCACAACACCCACACCAACCTGAAGGGCAGAACCAGCACACACACAAGTGCATATAGATGTGGCGCATGCAGAAGAGCAGCAGCTCACGGAAATTACAAGGATGTCTGGCTAACTGCAGCCCGAGTGTGCAGCACAAACAGTACGGTGAACAGTACAGAGCACAGGCCAGGCATCTGAAAAAGAGAGGACACCTCCTGAAAACCTGTGTGTTTGATCTTCATGTGATCAATACTGATCAATAATGATCAATACTGAGAGATGCAGTTGATCTAACTAAACTCACACCTGTAGAAATGTCAGGGCCAGGCTGAAGATTCACCTGTCCAGAGCTCAGGTCACATTGTTCTAGACCTGGTGTTGGTCCCAGTGTTGTCTGGAGAACTTCAGTCTTGCTCTGAGGTTTTATTGTTTTATTTACAGTAAGAGCTCCTCCTCCTGTTCTCCTCTCCTGAAGATCTGACCTGTGTGTCTCTCTGCTGGTAGAAGCTGTACTTTAACATCAGCTGAGCTGAGATCTACCTGTAGATCCTGTGAGGAGATTTTAGGACTGTTGGACTCTTCTTTATTCATCCTGAGCTTCTGCTGCTGGGCTGATCTTGCTGGGATGGTCTGATCTGGTCATGTTGGCCAGCTGTTCCTCTTGTAGATGATTTAGTGGACGGTGGAACAGCAGCTGATCTCTAACTGTTCTGAGATCAGTTTAAAGCCCTTCCCAGACTCCTCTGCATCTCCACCCTTCTTCCTGAAGGCCTCAGAGAGCTCTCTGGATCTGAGCATGGTGATCTTCTTCACCCCTCACTTCAACCATCAAGAGCAGACCAGACTAAACGTCTGAGGTTTAGATCAGACAGACTCCTCCAGAATAATCCTCTCCAACCATGTTCTGATCATCTGCAGCTGATCTTCTGCTCCTGGTTCTGATTCTACACATTAGAAGGAGTGATAAATGTGGGGGTGAACTTTCTCCTCACGGGAAAATGATATTTCTATTAATTCTGTTTAATAAATGATGATTAAAGACAGTTCTTCAGGTGTGAGTTTAGTTAGATCACCTCCATCTCTCAGTGCTGATCAGTGCTGATCACATGAAGATCAAACGTCCAGATATTTAAATAAGTTCAGAAACACAAAGGCTTTAATGGGGTCCTCACTTTTTAACATGACTGTAAGTCTTTGTACGCCGCTCTGGGATCTCTGCAGACAGCACAGAGATTAAAGAGAAACATGTGAGATTAAAATGTGGATGAATTATTATTATTATGGCAAATCCAAAATCCATAAGCCTGAACCAGCCGGAGATAAAGGTCATATGGCATATTGTACAGTACATTAGAGACAGTGTAACAGTGTAAGATAGCATAAATCTCACATATGAGGCAACCTCCACCATCACCAACTGACTATAAACCCCTGTAATGAGGTGGAGTGTTCTGCAAAGCAGGCTTTCTCAGCTATGCTGGAGCAACAGCTCAGGATAATTGAGAAAACCTATCATCCCAACCTGGTCTGATGTCTGACCAACACTGCAGGATGTCTGGACTCCTTAAGCACCGCAGAATTCATTAAAACAGACTGCTGTTTTAATACTGGGGTGAAAAACACTCCCAAATGCAGTTTAATGAGTCTGTTTACCACCCTGTTATTTCTCCGAAAAATGAAACTGCTGATTTTCCTTCCTTATAGAAGAAAAAATGATGATGTCTGCTTTTATTGGCTGGTTAACAACACTGTGCTGGCCCACAGCCCGCTGCATAGCCTGGCCTAGCATAGCCAACCTGAGCACTGTAACAAGTACGGTCGTCTTACCGTATACTCCTGCTGTCCTCTCTGAGTCCTCTGGGTATGCTGTGGGATTAACTAGCTGAAGAGATAGGCTGACCCTAGCATTGTTAGCCTAGCATGAGCTATTAGCCATTTAGCCCTTCCTCTGGCTGCCCACAGTCCCTCTGTCCCGCAACTGAGCTTTCTCATTCTGCACAGCTCCACCAGTCAGCCTAGTGTTAGCTTTTAGCTTTTTAGCCTTGCTTCCACACTCTCCTGAAGGAGCCCTTGTGTTTACCTTGAAAGGCTTTTTGGAGTGGGCGGGGTTTATGTAAATACTGGGGGTGTAATTATAACGAGTCAGGACTGTGATGTAACAGTTTGGGGGTTTGGAATTGGCCTGTTTTCCAGCTCTGTTCTGGTTCCGCTGGAGGTTCTTCTGAAGGAGCTTTGAGCTTCATGGTTTCTCACTACCATGACAAGATCACTGCAGTGCCAAGAATGACCCACCGCCCAAATACTACCTGCTCTGTGGGGTCCTGACCACTGAAGAACTGAAGAACAGGGTGAAAGGAGAGAAACAGATGGACACAGTCTGGAGTTATAGATCTACCCAGTGATCAGTGGAGCTGATGGAATGGGCCAGGCGTGGTCATAATATTCTGATATGACAGTGGATATTATCTTTCACTTTTACAATACTCAATAAAATGTATATAACTAATAGAAAAATATAGAACTAGCTCAGTAGCTCATCTGTGCCTCGCTTCCATGTTCCAGTTAGTTTTGATCCAAAGCCGTATTTCTTCACAGAGCAGTGTGTGGGGTTTCATTTCTATCAGGGCGACTCTTGTAGCGTGGAGGCTGTGATGACCACAGGATGACTAAGGACAAAAATATTTGGTTGGATCTGTCCGAATGTCCAGGGTCTTACACATTTTCTACATCAGTACAACCCTGTAGTGGACCAGCTATGAGCCGCCTGATTCATGTGAACGGTCTACAGTAGATGTTCTGAGGATGCCGCTTATCATTTAGTGTTGAATATCATCACTGTGGATGATCTCCGCGTTCACTGTTGATCTGGCAGCTGCTCTTTATGCTGTAAAAAGATCAGAACTCATGTAAAGCTGCTGCTGTTCTGGAGGCTCCAGGTTTTTGTGTGACAGTTAACCTTAACCTCTAATAACGATGGGATTCCAGCTCTAACCCAAACACCACTGAGAATCGGCTCTGTCTGACTGCTTATAATGATTTCAGCATCTGCAGATCTACTCCAGACTCTAGAGGACTGTTCTAATAGAGGACCCTGGGTGTGACATAGGCTTGACCTATCCAGCTAAAATGGAAACTCTACCCAGGCTCTGTGCGAGGTGTAGAGGTGTAGAGGTGTAGAGGGGTAGAGGGGTAGAGATGTAGAGGTGTAGAGGTGTAGAGGGGTAGAGATGTAGAGGTGTAGAGGTGTAGAGGGGTAGAGGTGTAGAGGTGTAGAGGTGTAGAGGGGTAGAGGTGTAGAGGTGTAGAGGGGTAGAGGTGTAGAGGGGTAGAGGGGTAGAGGTGTAGAGGTGTAGAGGGGTAGAGGTGTAGAGGGGTAGAGGTGTAGAGGTGTAGAGGGGTAGAGGTGTAGAGGTGTAGAGGTGTAGAGGGGTAGAGGTGTAGAGGGGTAGAGGTGTAGAGGTGTAGAGGGGTAGAGGTGTAGAGGGGTAGAGGGGTAGAGTTGTAGAGGGGTAGAGGGGTAGAGGTGTAGAGGTGTAGAGGGGTAGAGTTGTAGAGGGGTAGAGGGGTAGAGGGGTAGAGGTGTAGAGGGGTAGAGGTGTAGAGGGGTAGAGGGGTAGAGGTGTAGAGGGGTAGAGGGGTAGAGGTGTAGAGGTGTAGAGTTGTAGAGGGGTAGAGGGGTAGACGTGTAGAGGTGTAGAGGTGTAGAGGTGTAGAGGTGTAGAGGGGTAGAGGTGTAGAGGGGTAGAGGGGTAGAGGTGTAGAGGGGTAGAGGTGTAGACGTGTAGAGGGGTAGAGGGGTAGAGGTGTAGAGGGGTAGAGGTGTAGAGGTGTAGAGGTGTAGAGGTGTAGAGGGGTAGAGGGGTAGAGTTTGCACATCTCTTTTAGGTCTGCCCTGCTGGTGTACAGGTAGAGATTCAGAGTCAGTCATCTGGTGTCGCGCTATTCTGCAGACCTTCTCCCTCTCAGAAACCGGCAAACCTGCTGTGCCTGATTACACTCATCCCAGCGCGACGCGAGCTACATCACCACTGTGTCAAAAATTGTCAACCACTCAAATAATAGGCTATATGGCCAGCAGTGTTCTTGTGGTCAGTGATGAATGGCTCCCTCAGTGATGAATGAGGCACAGGGTGGCTGACAAATTGTGCATGACGACAGATGGCTGCACTCAGTAATTGTACATCTACACCGTGTTGTGGATCTATAGGGTACTGTGAGTGTACTCATAAAGTAATCAGTGGGAAAGGCAGAAGGTTGTTCTAGAGAAAGCCGACTAGAGACAGAAAAAACTCACAACCTGTGACCACCCCCCCAATCCCACCCCTCATCTCTCAGCCCTCAGTTTCCTCACCCTTAATCTCTCAGTGTGTGACCTTGTAAACTCAGGGCCTGTTCATAACCGCTGGGTTATAAAGCTTTATCACGCTCCTCCTCAGACCTTTGCCACCACTGTATCTCTGTCAGCCTCTCGCTGTGACTCTTATCTCTACTAGCTCAGCACACTGGGATCAGGTGGACAGGTCACACCTAGCTCAGGTTCCTTTGGTGGGTGGCATCTTCAATCACACCACAGCAAGACTCTACCCACCCATAGAAAGGTCTGCTATAGGGCTGTCTCTGCACATGCTGTATATTATAAAGGATTGAGCACATGTTTTAATAGATATGTACACACATACTGAAGTATGCATATATTATGCAAACGTGTCAATATATGATACTCGTATTTATACAATATATACATATACATACACATGCATACTATATGGATCAAATGTGCATTTTTGATTGGTAGGTAAATACATATGTACATATTGGATATACAGTAAAGATGAAGTAAGTAAATATCAATTATACAACATTTAATTTCTATTTCTATTTTTGTATATTTGTTATTGTCAGGCATGTTTGTGTGTGTTGCTATATGGCAGACACACAGGGCATATACAATATACGTCCTATATTAGAAACTAGTGTGTGTATATATATATATATATATATATATAAAAACATTGTACTGTATGTCTTTACTAAAATAAGGCTGTAATCATTTAAGTAAACTAATTATAATAAATTACTGGTGTCACACAAAAATCTTGTATCTCCAGAACAGCAGTGTTTTATTATTTATTTATTTATTTTTAGTGGACGTCAGTGTAAAAGACTTTATTCTTTAGTCAGTGTCGGAGTGTCGGAGTGTTTCTGTGTCTAAATTCTGATACAGTATAAAGAACCACTGCAGATTCACATTATGGTGAAAAGAGGAAAACAGTGTAAACGGAGATACAGGGTTTCTGCAGCTGCAGAACTTCAGAACGCACTTCAGATTTTCATCATCATCATCATCATCATCAGAGGTTTTACAGTCTGGTTGGAGAGTCTACCAGTGATGGTTTAGCAGTGTAGTTTCCCGGGAGACGGCTTTAGGGGACAGACGGGCTGTTCTCTCCCCAGTGTTCTAACCCGCAGGTAACGCTGCTCCACCTCCACCTGCAGCTCCCAGCACGGGCACCAGGTAGCAGAATCTGTACGGTGCAGCGTGACCCGCGTCCCGAACTCTACTCCTAATCAGACGCTTCACCCTAACCTCAGACCTCCACCCGACCACGACTGGCCCACACTGTGGCCTGCATTACCTACCAGAGTCAACTGGAGTACAGAAAGATGGAGAAGAGTGAGAAAGATGGAGTAGAGTGAGAAAGATGGAGTAGAGTGAGAAAGATGGAGTAGAGTGAGAAAGATGGAGCAGAGTGAGAAAGATGGAGTAGAGTGAGAAAGATGGAGTAGAGTGAGAAAGATGGAGTAGAGAAAGATGGCCATCTTTCTAGGCCAATGGCTTTCCCCCTAGTGGACTGCAGTGGTACTGCTGGCTGCAATTGTTTTTGTTTATGAAATAAACAGTATTTGTAAACAGACATTACCTAACAGTTTTAAATAGGAGATATCGTTATGATAAATATCATATTTCAAATCCGTATGTAAGCCCACACATCAGCTCTTCACTCTAATTACTGCATTACTGTCATAATTACCATCAGCTTAACGGGTCCTAAAATAGAACCCTGTGGGACACCCCGAGTTCCGCGAATCAAACAGGTCTCAGATCATCCGCAGTACTTTCTAACTGAATAAGCAGCCTGCTGGCGGGAGGGGGGAGCCTTCGAATGGGCCGAGAACCACTGCTCCAAGCCTGCCTGCCTGACAGTGGAGGGATTTAGGCCCCATCTCTGGACATCCGTTTTCAGTGCTAGCACAAATGAGCGATTGGTGTAGCATAGTGGATAACACCACCCTCTCCATGGTAGCTCCCACCACTCTACACCGTTAGAGTCCTTGGGCAAGACTCCTAACTCTACATTCTCCTACCTGTGGAACCTGTGGAACATGACGGAACGTCAGATAAAGAACCGAAGAACAGGAGGGTCTTACCGCTTGCCTCCAGAACAGTTGCTGATGCCCGCGCTGCTCGTCCCGTGGAAGGACGAGGGCCACGACATGCGGGACTTCTTCAGGCCGGGCCTGTCGCTCGTGTCCACGGCGTCGGCGCGCTCCATAGGCCGGTGCGGGTGGCGGTCGGTGTCCGAGTAGCCTCGGTGTTTGATGCGGATGGGTGTGCGCGGCTGCCTCCAGAGGTGCTGTGGCGGCTTGAGGGTGGCCTGGCCCTCGCGGGGCACGGGCAGCGACAGGGACAGGCTCTTCTTGGAGCAGGGTGGAGCCTCCATTGTGCGTCAAAAACTCAGAAAAACTAAAGAGGGAGTGAAAGAAGCTTCCCGGGTGCGGAGCGGAGCGGACGGGCTCGGTCTACGGCCGCGTGCTGAGGGAGGAAACCCTCAGCTCTGCTGCTGTCTGTGAGCGGCCTTGCTCCATGACCGGCACCGGGGCGGGTACACGAGGGAACGCGGGAGTCCAAAGGTTCTGGGTGGGCGTCGTTCGTTCCTCCAGCTGGGCTGTTAGGTGAACACACAGTCAGGTAGTCGGGGAGACGAGGCGTATCACAGTGTGTGCAGTCCCCTCCACATGCCGGGGGTCATGAACTCCCCCCAAAGTTGCCCACCCGGAGTCCGAAACGCCTGGGAGTCCGTACCTCGCAACCTTCATCACCCCTCGTGCTCCTGCGCTCCTCCTCCTCGCTCAGAACGTGGCCCCCTGGTCGCTCATGGTGCAAAGAACCATGTATTGCTTTTTCAATTTGGTACAAATGAGCAAACAAACAAACAAACAAACAAACAAATAAACAAATAAACAACCCAAACCCCCTTATTGCAGTGTGGCACGCGGCTGAGCTGGGGTGTTATTAGCTATATTGATTATTAATATTATTGGTACTATTGATATTATTGCTGCTCGCCGCCGCGTCCAGGGAAAGTGTCCGGCGCATCTGGAAACAGCTGCACGGCGCCCTAAAAGTCGCGCGCGCCGCCCGCCCGCTCCGCGTCCACCTCCGGCTGCGTTTCAGGAGCGACGCGGCTCGCCTTCCGCGCGCACAAGAACATCGCGCGTGGGATGATGAGAGCCCCGGATCCGCTGCGTCTCGCGCCTCTCCTCGCCGTCCGTGTCGGTTCTCGCGTCCTGCGCGCGCAGCTACAGAGCATCTCCCTCCGCGAAACGCTCGTGCGCCCAGCTCGCCGCGCTCGCGCTCCTCGGTACTGATCTCCTTCCTCCCGCTGACATCCTCCTCTTCCTCTTCCTCCTCCTCCTCTCCTTTACTCCTCCTCTCTCCACTCAGACAGATGCTGGATTACAGCAGTGGAGGAGGACAGTTACTCTCTCTCTCTCTCTCTCTCTGCTTTACTCACTCTCGAGAGCGCGCGCTTACTCGCTCCCTATCTCTCGCTCTCTCCGCCTCTCTCTCTCTCTCTCTCTCTATAGCGCGCTCACTCACTCGCTCTTGCACGATTAGTCTCTCCCTCCCTCTCTCTCTCTCTCTCTCTCTCTCTCTCTGGTGTTGACTGTAGTGATGGGAGCTCCTCTGAAGGTTGTATAGGAGGTGTACAGGGGGTGTATAGGAGGTGTATAGGGGTGTATAGGAGGTGTATAGGAGGTGTATAGGAGGTGTACAGGGGTGTATAGGGGGTGTAAAGGAGGTGTACAGGGGGTGTATAGGATGTGTACAGGGGGTCTATAGGAGGTGTACAGGGGTGTACAGGGGGTCTATAGGAGGTGTATAGGAGGTGTACAGGGGGTGTATAGGAGGTGTACAGGGGGTCTATAGGAGGTGTATAGGGGGTGTATAGGAGGTGTACAGGAGGTGTACAGGGGGTCTATAGGAGGTGTACAGGGGGTGTATAGGAGGTGTACAGGGGTGTATAGGAGGTGTATAGGAGGTGTACAGGGGGTGTATAGGAGGTGTACAGGGGGTCTATAGGAGGTGTATAGGAGGTGTACAGGGGTGTACAGGGGGTGTATAGGGGGTGTAAAGGAGGTGTACAGGGGGTGTATAGGATGTGTACAGGGGGTCTATAGGAGGTGTACAGGGGTGTACAGGGGGTCTATAGGAGGTGTATAGGAGGTGTACAGGGGGTGTATAGGAGGTGTACAGGGGGTCTATAGGAGGTGTATAGGGGGTGTATAGGAGGTGTACAGGAGGTGTACAGGGGGTCTATAGGAGGTGTACAGGGGGTGTATAGGAGGTGTACAGGGGTGTATAGGAGGTGTATAGGAGGTGTACAGGGGGTGTATAGGAGGTGTACAGGGGGTCTATAGGAGGTGTATAGGAGGTGTACAGGGGTGTACAGGGGGTGTATAGGGAGTGTATAGGAGGTGTACAGGGGGTGTATAGGAGGTGTATAGGAAGTGTACAGGGGGTGTATAGGTGTATAGGAGGTGTACAGGGGGTGTATAGGATGTGTACAGGGGGTCTATAGGAGGTGTATAGGGGGTGTATAGGAGGTGTACAGGGGTGTACAGGGGGTCTATAGGAGGTGTACAGGGGTGTATAGGAGGTGTATAGGAGGTGTCCAGGGGGTGTATAGGAGGTGTACTGGGTGTGTACAGGGGGTGTATAGGAGGTATACAGGGGGTGTATAGTAGGTGTACAGGGGGTGTATAGGGGGTGTATAGGAGGTGTACAGGGGTGTAAAGGAGGTGTACAGGGGGTCTATAGGAGGTGTACAGGGGGTGTACAGGGGTGTATAGGAGGTGTACAGGGGGTGTATAGGAGGTGTACAGGGGGTGTATAGGAGGTCTATAGGAGGTGTATAGGTGGTGTATAGGAGGTGTACAGGGGTGTACAGGGGGTGTATGGGAGGTGTATAGGAGGTGTACAGGGGGTGTATAGGAGGTGTATAGGAGGTGTACAGGGGGTGTATAGGAGGTGTACAGGGGGTCTATAAGAGGTGTACAGGGGTGTACAGGGGGTGTACAGGGGGTGTATAGGAGGTGTATAGGAGGTGTACAGAGGGTGTACAGGGGGTGTATAGGAGGTGTGCAGGAGGTGTACAGGTGTTGCTGCAGGTAGAGGTGTGTGAGGGCTGGAAGTGGAGAGCCCGTCTCTCAGGTCCTGGGGGTGTGTGTGAGGGTCTTTATGGAGGCTCCTGTACAAGAGCCCTCTGTCCAAACATTCTGGGGCCCCCAGTGGAGGATTCTGCATCATGCTGTATGGTTAACCCTGCTGTTCGTCCACACTTCTGCTGGTCATGGTCACGCTGGCCATGCTAGTCATCCAGTTTGGTGATGCTGGTGATGCTGGTCGTCCAGTTTGGTCATGCTAGTCATCCAGTTTGGTGATGCTGGTGATGCTGGTCATCCAGTTTGGTGATGCTGGTCATCCAGTTTGGTGATGCTGGTGATGCTGGTCATCCAGTTTGGTGATGCTGGTGATGCTGGTCGTCCAGTTTGGTGATGCTGGTGATGCTGGTCGTCCAGTTTGGTGATGCTGGTCATCCAGTTTGGTGATGCTGGTGATGCTGGTCGTCCAGTTTGGTGATGCTGGTGATGCTGGTGATGCAGGTCGTCCAGTTTGGTGATGCTGGTGATGCTGGTGATGCAGGTCGTCCAGTTTGGTGATGCTGGTGATGCTGGTCGTCCAGTTTGGTGATGCTGGTGATGCTGGTCGTCCAGTTTGGTGATGCTGGTGATGCTGGTCGTCGTCCAGTTTGGTGATGCTGGTGATGCTGGTCGTCCAGTTTGGTGATGCTGGTCATCCAGTTTGGTGATGCTGGTGATGCTGGTCGTCCAGTTTGGTGATGCTGGTGATGCTGGTGATGCAGGTCGTCCAGTTTGGTGATGCTGGTGATGCTGGTGATGCTGGTCGTCCAGTTTGGTGATGCTGGTCATCCAGTTTGGTGATGCTGGTGATGCTGGTCGTCCAGTTTGGTGATGCTGGTGATGCTGGTGATGCAGGTCGTCCAGTTTGGTGATGCTGGTGATGCTGGTGATGCAGGTCGTCCAGTTTGGTGATGCTGGTGATGCTGGTCGTCCAGTTTGGTGATGCTGGTGATGCTGGTCGTCGTCCAGTTTGGTGATGCTGGTGATGCTGGTCGTCGTCCAGTTTGGTGATGCTGGTGATGCTGGTCGTCGTCCAGTTTGGTGATGCTGGTGATGCTGGTCGTCCAGTTTGGTGATGCTGGTCATCCAGTTTGGTGATGCTGGTGATGCTGGTCGTCCAGTTTGGTGATGCTGGTGATGCTGGTCGTCCAGTTTGGTGATGCTGGTGATGCTGGTCGTCGTCCAGTTTGGTGATGCTGGTCATACTTGGTCAGGTTGATCATGCTTGAAGACCATCAAACTCTAATACTGGTAAAGAGCTAAACTGTGCAACCAGCTTAACCAGCATGAGCAGGTTGTTTTAGTGAGGTATTATTATGTCTGTTAGGTGCGTTGATTGTACACGTCCTCAGAAATGAGCATTGTGCGTTTGCAAGGTGCAGTACTTACAGAAAGGGTAGGGGCAACACTGAGCAGCTTCCACATGCTGGACAGGGCTGAAGAAAGGCTTCTGGCCACGGCCATTTAGCAGCCTTACAAACCATCTACGCTGATTTCTGCCGTGATCATAGAGTTATCCAAAGGCTCATCTCCTCCAGAGTCGCCACGTTTCTATCATGTAAATCCAAAGCTCTTTATGGTCAGTGTTTTCTGGTCTGCCCCCTAGTGGAAGCCTCCAGTAACACACTTAGCACATGAGCTAGTATGAGTTATGCTCACGATGCAGATGGTGGTCTACGCTAACGCTTGACCAAACAGCAAGTATATCTCTAGCCTTAGTCTCTCTCTCTCTCTCTCGCTCTCTCTCTCTCTCTCTCTCTCTCTCTCATGGTCTGAGTGTGGTGGTATGTGCTTAAGACCCTCCAGTGAGGAACAGTTGGTTTTGAATGATGTCTGCACACACACACACACACACACACACACACAGACGCTCAGTGCTGACCGGGAGCAGAGCTGCCATCGTTCAGAGCTTCAGACTTTTTATAAAGGAGTGTCCATCCTCAGCTCTCTGCTCTCCTCTGATTGGGGTGGAGGGCATCTCTCTGGTTCAGATTCAGTAAAGGGTTAATGGGGGGAGCTGAAGCCCCCCGCACTCCCCTCAGTTCACTACTGAGTGTTTACGTGTCACTGATGAGCGTGACGAGCTCCCAGCTGAACTTTCAGCACTGAGATGTAACCACCTTCAGCTCTCCTGCACATCAGCAGCTTACAGGCCCCTGTGCTGGACACTGATTGGATTGTGGAGGTGCGAAGCCTTTCTCCTCTCAGAGGAGGGTCTTCAGTCTGGGTTTGAGGACAGCGAGTGTTGGACTCGAGGGGAAGCTCGTTCCACCACTTCGGTGCAGGACAGTAAAAAGTCTGGACGCTCGTCTTCCGTGGATCTTAAAGGATGGCGGGTCAAGCCGAGCCGTACTTGAAGCTGGAAGGGCTCTTGGTGCAGATCGGCTTTTGACCATCGCCATCAAGTACGGAGGGGCTGGCTGGTCCAGTCTTGGCTTTGTAGACCAGAGTCAGGGGTCTGAATCTGATGACCTGGGCAGCAGCTACAGGAAGGAGAGGAAGGAGAGGAAAGGTAAAGGTATTTAAAGGTGCACGTATTTGTCAGTGTACAGCGAAATGTGTCCTCCGCATTTAACCCATCTGGTAGTGAACACACACACACACACACACACACAGAGCAGTGGGCAGCCAACTCCAGCGCCCGGGGAGCAGAGAGGGTAAAGGGCCTTACCAGCCCGGGAATCGAACCCACAATCCTGTTATCAATATCCCGGCGCTCTAACCGCTGAGCCACCACTGCCCACACTGAAAGGTGTGAGTGTGAAGAACCTTTACATCAAGTGAAAGTGTTTTAGAACTTCAAAAGGTTCCTTCAACCCACATATCTAGATCACACACAGGGTTCTGTATGGTTCTTCTGTGAACCCTCTGAAGCAGCTTTAGGCTTCTGCTGGACATCCTGCTGCCAAGTGGACGAGACCGTAGTGTGGATCTGATGATGAGTGCAGACATGCCTCCGTCCATTCTGATCCACACACACACACACACACATTTAAACACACACACACATACACACACACACGTCTAAACACACACACACACACACACACACGTTTAAACACACACACACACACACACACACACACACACATTTAAACACACACACACGTTTAAACACACACACACACACACACACACACACATTTAAACACACACACACTTAAACACACACACACACGTTTAAACACACACACACACGTTTAAACACACACACACCCGGTGTGAACTGAGGAGTGTCGCAGAAGCAGGCGGCTGGCGTATACGGCTGATCCTGGCTGAACCAGACCTCAGTGCTGTACTGCAGACCGGACCACAGAGCTTTCACTGAAGCTCAAACCTTCTTCTGAAGATAATATCAATCAGCAGTCCAAACAAACGCCGCCACTAATTCTACACTCACACGCTCGGCTTCACAGAAATGTCAAGAGCCTCTTGGACTCTGAAGTTGTCCTCCTGTAGAAGAGACTTAATCAACCCCCCAACCAATCTATCTCTCTGTCATCATACACATCTAAACAGGACCATAATAAGATATACATATCATCACTGTCACGCAGAATCCTCCTATCTTCACTTTTCTCCATAATGTGAATCTGGCAGATGTTCTTTATACGGTATTACCTACTATTAAGTATACTATTATAGATATAGTATTTACTATTAAGAATAATAAATATTATTATTATTATTATTATTATTATTATTATTATTATTATTATCACTGCTACTAGACATATCAGTATATAACAGTGGACCTATGTGGTGTTATTGGGACTTTATACCATTTATCAGTCATTTAGGGATAGTTAAGGTCAGAGGAGGAAGGGTCACTCCTGTGAGTCTTGGTTTCTTATTCATTATGTTTTGGTCTTATTTCTGAAATTCTGTAAAGCTGCTTTGTGACAATATCAATTTATTTTAAAAAAATACACAAATAAATTGAACTTGACTGTAAAGTTTCCAGTTTGGAGATACAAGGTTTGTGTGTGACATTGATGACATACAGTCCTGTTCAGAGTTCAGCAGTGAGAGGGTCCTACTGTAGAAGCTCCAGATCTCATCGGAACAGATAAAGCAGCTGAACATGAATCCAGTAAAAAGGAGAAACAAGAGCTTCTCATTCTGAAGAAAGAAAGTAGTGAGATCTTGTCGGTGAGCTAGTCTGAAGAACAGAGCTCGGGGTCCTCCAGGGTTCTCCTGGACGCCCCCCAGTCCAGCCAGCACAGCGTGGAGGATGTGTTCAACTCCATCAGCAGCAGCAGCAGCAGCTCACCTGATTTACCATCATTAAGCCCTGATTTACCACCAAACCAGGTGTTGATCTGAGGAGAACTCTAAATAACACTAGACTCCATGAGAGAGGAGAACTTTGGAGATGTTCTAATGATGAACACAGTGATGGAGAACCTCCACTCAGATTTTTAGACTAAGGCCGTGTACAGATCTGTATATTATATTAAACTGTAATGATGAAGACCTGGAGCACTGCAGCAGGGCGATGAGAGGAGTCTGCTTTGCAGGAAGGTGATGCAACACACTTGTTTAGGGAGTCTTTTTCCGTTCTGTTCTCATTACTGCTTTGTATTATTGAGTGCACTCTGCTTCCCAGCCCTCCCCAAAACACACCGACAAACATGAAAGCTAATCTCCCCGAGTGATGCCAAGAAAAGCCCTGAGTGTGTGCGCTCACCCATCGCCAACCGTAGTCTCCGTGTCAGGGAATGCTGGGAACCGGATCCTCCCTGTTTTTCCCTGGAGGTGGGAGGAGGAGGAAGGAGGTGGGAGGAGGAGGAGGGAGGCAGAGGGAGGAGGTGGCAGGAGGAGGGAGGGGGAATGAAATATTAATCCCTACCTTTCTGCTGACAGTGAGGAATGGGCCGGCGTGTAAAGGGGTGAGGGAGGGTTTGTGTGTGGCTGGTGTCGGGGTCATGCTCCCATGTTTCTACCCAGCAGGCACCGGACGTCAGTTTGACGTCAGAACGCTGCTGGCCTCTAACATCGGACCGACTTTAGTTTAAGAGCTGCCGTCCAAACCCAGCGACACCTACCATCAACACCACCGCGGTCACACATCCATCAAACTGGGCTCCAAACCAGCTGCAGCGTTAGATAGACGTTACACTGTGGTTAGAAACCAGTCACTTATCCATCATTGATGTTGCCCCAGTGCTGTTTGATGGATAAGTGACTGGTTTCTAACCACAGTGTAACGTCTATCTAACACTGCAGCTGGTTGCCCAGTTTGATGGATGTGTGACCGCGGTGGTGTTGATGGTAGGGGTGGTGAATGAACGGCTGCCAGTCGCTGGGTTTGGACATCAAATGGACGTTGGTATTAGACGTTGTCCTGACATTGAATAGTGTTTACCCAACCTCTCCCACACTGGCGGTCAGCTGGGTAAGTCGGTAAACGATGACACTGATAGTTGGACGTGTCTGCGGCGCTGAGCGCTGAGCGGGCCACACTAATCGTTCCCAGGCAGCTTCTTCGCCATAGTTACTGCACTTTCACAAAAAAGCAAACCAAAAATAGCCTGTGATGGAGGGAGTCTGCATTTAGCAGATCTCCTTTAGCTCCAAGGCTGCATAAAAGACTGGAACACTTAGTTCATCGTGGTTGCCAGTCCATTAACCACTCCCCCCTCCCTCCCCTCCCGTCCCCAAACGAATCCTATACTGCGTGTGTGAAGGAGCAGAGTGGCCCTGACGGAACCGGGGAACCATCAGGCCGTCTGTGGTTTCCAGCAGTGGCGAGCCGAGCACTCTCCGGCTGTCTGATCTGCCTTTAATTGGATTGGAGAAACTGTGAAAGCCTGAGTGTCAGATGTTGAGGAGATGAGATCTGATGGAGCTGGAGACAGGGTCGAGTGTCAGGGTGACCGCACGCCTGGCCTGTTTCCCCACAACTGCCCATTCACCCTACCCTATTAACATCCACTCTCACTCACTAATAGTCCATCATCTAACACACACACACACACACACACACACACACACACAGATTGGTGCTGAGGGCAAAATGACCCTGGCCAGCATTAGCGCATGTATTTACCATCAAACGCCCGCGGGCAGAACAGCCTGAGCTCGGCTGATGATTCATGCGAGACGAGCTTCGTTTTCCATAAGAAGAATGATGTAGGTTATTCCGGAACCGTATTCGCTTCAGTTTGGCTCAGCGACGGCTCTTCTCCAGTGGGTATTTTGGAAAATCACAGGTTTCTGCATGCAGGTTTCTGAGTCAACACCAACGGTGCGGGGTGACTGTGTGGGTGGAGAGAGAGAAGGGAAAAAAATATGAAAGGCAGAAATCTAAATGTGTCTGACAAATCGTCCACTGTGCTGCCTTTGGTTCCCCTCCGGGAGCCCCCAGGATACAGGCAACGGTGCTCCCAGGTCTAGGAACAATCACAGACATTTATAGCAACAGGGATCTGAGCTGAGAGCGGGCCTCCTCGACACACAATAACAAGGCTTTGAGGGGACGTGCATTTTAAACCTGCTTCTCCCCAACGCCTCTCTCTCAACGCTCTCCATCTGCGGTCAGAGACAGCCTATTAAAACGCACCGCAATTTAACCCCATTTACGGCTGCTGTGGTCTCCAGGCCTGGCCCAGGCGCCCCCCTGTCCTACAGCGGTCTATGCTTTGATTATTATCTAAATCATGGTTTATTAATTAGCCATTTAGTTACGTTCTGGTCGTAGTTGATGTATAAATAGTAAGGGTGTGATTTTGTTTGATGGTTCTACAACCCTATTTACCACCCTGTTATTTCACCTCAGAATGAACCACAGTTTCCTTTTAAACCTTCTTAAAACAAAAACCTCTGCTCTGATTGGCTGGTTTACGACACCGACAGCTCACAGAAGAACTGTAACAAAAACACTGTAATTATCCCGGGTCTTACCGGATAGTGCTGCTGTCCTCTCACTGTGTCCTCTCAGCGCGATGTGCTGTTAGCAAGCTGAGGAGATTGTAGCCGGTTAGCTTGTAGCCTAGCCTCCTCTCACCCCTCCCTGGGTTTATCTTTCCCTTCTGTGTGAGTTCAGCTCCAGTTTGGTTCAGCTGAGAGAGTCCAGTTAGTTTTGGAGGGAGCGGACGATCGAGAGAAGAGCTGGAACAAGCTAGCATTAGCTTTTAGCCTAGCGCAGACGTTCTCTTTATGGCGTGCCGGGTTTGAGCTGTTCTTTGGAGACTAGCACAGGAAAAGCCGTGGTGACGGGACCTGGATCCTGTAGGAACCCGTCTTCCCATAACCAGCAGAGTCTGGAGGTGATGAGCTGCTCTCCAGTATCAACACCACCATATTCTCCTGAAGACGCCGTCGCATTTTACAGCCTCTCCAGCTCTGACTACAGCTTCCTCTAGTGGGCGGAGTTTATGTAAATATTGGGGTGTAATTATAACGAGTCAGGACTGTGATGTAACAGTTTGGGGGTTTTGGAATCGGCCTGTTTTCCAGCTCTGTTCTGGTTCTGCTGGAGGTTCTTCTGAAGGAGGAGCAGCAGAGTTTGAGCTTCACAGTTTCTCACTTCCATCCACTGACCTCTCACTATTCCACCATCTGCAGATACACACTGTTCCACTTTCTGAAGCAGGTGTTTAGTACAGTGTACAGGTCAGCAGGACTGAAAGATGCTGCATTAAAGATTACAGATGGTACTTTGCCCTTTCTGGTGACCTTTCTGATTCTGTAAGCATTTCCCTCATTTTCTGAGACGTGTCCTCTTCATTAGGCCTTCATCAACAACTGCCTTGGCAGCGGTCCACCAATCACGGCAGTTTATTAACCTCATTAGCTAAGAAGCTATGTAAGTGGCCCTTACCACCTCCTTCAGCGGTATGAAAGGGTGAAAGCCACAGGGGACGTAAGGAGCAAAGTCACTGTGAAAGTCACGGGAGGGTAAACAAGGTTCGCGCAGCTCCATCCACAGCCAAATCCCCAAATCCCCAGTCCAACAAACTCTTAGCCTCCATTTGTGAGCACTGTGGGTGTGAACGCTGGAGACCCGTCCACTTTAGTGCAGCACAGAGGTGCAGTCTGTGTGTGCTGGGGAGAGGCCTGGTCTGACCACCCAACCATCCAAAACCCATCCTGAAACACTGTCAGTCCTCCTGATCATCTCCAACACAGAGATGTGAACACTACTGTAACAAACCTGGGCACATGACTTCAATAACAAATAGCCACGTGCAGTAATGTGTGGTGTCCAATGACTGATCAGATCTCAGAACAGCTTCTACATGATACATCAAAGACCTTTAATGAAGTGTATTCTCAAACTGTGACTTTTTCTACCAGGCACTAACTCATCACTGTATTTATAACAATTGCACTAACTCATATCATTTTGCACATGAATAGTTGCACTACTGTACTTGACTGTTTGTGTCTGCATACAGCTGCACACATCGTTTTGCACATGTAACTGTTCTTGTATGGTTATATTTCAGCTCATTTTGCACAAACACCACTTTACTACAGACTGTTACAATGTAACTAATGTAGCACATACCTGCACAATGTATATAGCCTGTATAATTCTAAATTGTTTACATTTTATATTTTATTTTATATATTCTCTGCATGTTTAATTTTTGATCCTTGTTATTTGTCTATTTATATTTATACTTTTTATTCTATGACATCCAATGTGGGCAGCAAAGTAAGAATTTCATTTTACAGGGAAACTAGTTTCCTTACTGTGCCTATGACAATAAAGCTTTGAATCAGGCATGAAAAGCTGTAAATGTTGAAATGTTGAAGTCAACCCATCTTTATTTATTTATTTATTTATTACTATAATTTTTTTTATTTGGTGAAATTAAAGTATTTTGTGATCACATTGATTTAAACAGTGTTTTATTAAACCAAGCGTGGGAAAGTGATTAATCACAGAACAGCATATCATTAATTTATTCTACAACATTATAAAAATGAGGACTCCCCATGAAATCCTTTTAAAACTTATTTAAAGATCTGGACGTTTGATCTTCATGTGATCAGCACTGAGAGATGGAGGTGATCTAACTAAACTCACACCTGAAGAACTGTCTTTAATCATCATTTATTAAACAGAATTAATAGAAATGTCATTTTCCCGTGAGGAGAAAGTTCACCCCCACATTTATCACTCCTTCTAATGTGTAGAATCAGAACCAGGAGCAGAAGATCAGCTGCAGATGATCAGAACATGGTTGGAGAGGATTGTTCTGGAGGAGTCTGTGTGATCTAAACCTCAGACGTTTAGTCTGGTCTGATCTTGATGGTTGAAGTGAGGGGTGAAGAAGATCACCATGCTCAGATCCAGAGAGCTCTCTGAGGCCTTCAGGAAGAAGGGTGGAGATGCAGAGGAGTCTGGGAAGGGCTTTAAACTGATCTCAGAACAGTTAGAGATCAGCCGCTGTTTCACTGTTCACTAAATCATCTACAAGAGGAACAGCTGACCAACATGACCAGATCAGACCATCCCAGCAAGATCAGCCCAGCAGCAGAAGCTCAGGATGAATAAAGAAGAGTCCAACAGTCCTAAAATCTCCTCACAGGATCTACAGGTAGATCTCAGCTCAGCTGATGTTAAAGTTCAGCTTCTACCAGCAGAGAGACACACAGGTCAGATCTTCAGGAGAGGAGAACAGGGAGGAGGAGCTCTTACTGTAAATAAAACAGTCCTAGTGCCTGAAGGTTCATGTGTCTAAAGCTCAGCGTTAGTCCTGGTCTTTGTTTTTTGGTAGGAAGAGTTCTCTCATTAATCAAATCCCACAGTTAGAGACTGCTGAACACAGCAGGAGGACTGAAGAGTGCAGATAAGTAGAGGATTTTTATGATGACTGATTTACATATTTATTTTTTGGCATAATTTTACAAAATGTATAAAAGCTGCTAAAATTAAAAGTATATGTAAGTGTATTTTCTTGAGACTCCTGAGCTGAACTGAAAGCTGCAGATTTGGTTACATTGGTTATTAATATTAGTATTGAATAATGTATTAATGTTTATTTATGTAGCTGCATTATTTTAGTCATTTAACTCCCCACCCCCCCACCCAGCTGCAGTCCTACAAATTAGGCCTACTCGAAGCCCCCGGCTGCAACCTCCTAACTCCGGTGGACGGTGATGTGTCCCCCGTGTCCTCTTTTTAAACTAAAACTCATTTCCAGAAAAGGTCGGCGTTCCCCTCGCTCTCCTCTCTGGAGCTGTAATGTCAGCACTCTCCCTCCCGACTTCCAGACGCCGCTCACTTCAAAACAGGCCTCGGTGCTGCTGGTTTGACGAGCCTGGCGATGGCATTTCCACAGTCTGTGGAGACGCAGAATCTCGGAGGGTTCGGTACTTTATCGATGGAGAAACTTCAATCTGGAAATCTCAACCTTTGGTGCTGACAGCATGGTGTGCGCTGACTTTTCCCAGGCAGCCAGGTCTCGCTGCGATGGCCTTTACTAAGCAGCCAAATCCAGCTCCCGCCCGGCCTGTCCTCCTCCTCAGCACGGAGCTTTCATCAGCCTCTTCACCAGAGACAATAAACAACTTTCACTGAGGGGAGAGACTCCGACTGCTCCATTAGGCCTTAAAAAGCACAACAGTCACGTTGAACAAAAGGTCCCCCCTCTAACCCCCCCACCTCTTTTTCCTGCTGTTAACCCCTTAATCACCACAGAGCCACTGGTCAGTCCACACGTCCACAGCTCAGTTGTACATACCAGCTATATTAGTTATGACCTACATAATTACATCAGTTTACTATGACATAATTAAACTCTTATTACATGTTCATATCAGCTTCATCACACTGAGCGCTGTCTGTTAATAACAGGATAATAAGATCTGTGATTAAAGAGGATGTAATGAATTTTTATGACAGTTAATGAATGAAGCTCCTGCAGAAAGAACAGCTTTTACTGGTAGCTGCTTTCAGAGGGTCTAAGCTGATGGTCATTCCAGCCCGTTGGTCAGCTCAGCGCATGTTTTCAGAAGAGTCTGATGGACTAGCTATACAGCATGAATATTTTTGGAAGGATATTAGTGTAGGACTAATTCTAACAAATTTCTAATATTTTGGAGTGTTGCCAGGAGGATTAGTTGAATCTTTACTTCTGTTGGTTTCAGGAAAAACAAATGAGCAGATGTCCCTATACTTTTGTCCTTACACAGCTTTCTTGTATGTATTTACAGTCAGCCTAAAGCAGTGTTTTCTTTTACCACTGGCTGTCACCCAATAAACTGCAGCAGATGCTTCTGCAGCGGGGCTGGACACAGTGGGCAAGTTCAGTGCTTGCCGACAGGCCAGGTTTAGCGTGTAGCATTAGCGTCCACATATTCCCCAGTGCAGCAGCCGCCGCCGCCACCGCCGCCGCCGCCATGTTGGACTGTGGTCAGTAACTGAGCTAAATCTTTAAGGGATCTGCTGCTCCTCTGCTGCAGTCCAACAGCTCCGACACGCTGCACCCCTGTGGCTCTCAGATCAGATTCTGTGGGAATGGATGTTCAGCTGCAGCTCCACTGAGTATCAGATGGCCCAGAGCAGCTGCTGACTGGTGTTGGAGGAACAGAAAGGCCAGTTCTGCTGGGTTTGGACTCATAGCGGGTCATCCAGGCTTGGAGAAGTTAGCTAGCAGGCTGAACACCACAGCACAGGCCGAGCTCCAGCTGACTGAGGCTCAAATCCACCCGTTTAGAGGATAGAGCCTCAGACCTGAGAGCATGAGACTGGCTCATAGGTTTAGCTAAACAGCACAGGATTACTGTCATATTTAGAACCTCAATTTGACTCAGGATTGTGCTCATTAAGACACATAAGATTTACCCCCAATTTCAAACTGTAACTACAGGCCTGTGGCAAGAATAATGATAAAAATAAATAAATAAGAACCCCAGTCAGTCATATGGTCTGCATGACTGACCCAACCACCAGAGAAAAGACCAGAAGGAGACGTGGGTCAACTTAAATAACATTTACTTGCTCAAACACAGGTCACAGAAACGGAGCACTTGCTGAGCATCGATTAAACAGATGAGAAATGGTCTTTAACCTCACTGTACACAGCAGCACCTCTTGGTCCATACAGCACGTGTGAACTCATCCGCACCCAGATAGATGCTGCACTGCACAATCTCACTCAAAACTACACACACGCTCGTACACACCCTCACACACACTCATACAAACAGCAGCACTTTCAATCTCTTTACAGTTTAGAGGAAGGAAAAAGGACTCCAAAGAATAATCAAGCTCGAGTATGTACACAGCAATTAAACAGATTAAATAGAGCTCAGGCTCACAGAGGGAGAAGAGAGGGGTGCAGTGGACAAGAGCAGTCACTGGTTCCATCATGAGCTGCAGCACAAGCCAGAGGTATTGTGTCATCACAATCAAAATGTCAATCAAATTAAATAGCGATCACACATCTATTACTCAAATGATACTCCAATCACATTCCAGTCAGCGACAGCTCCTCCTCCACTGAACTCTAGGTGGAGGAAGAGCTGTACATTACAGCTATAAGGGAAAAAAAAAAAAGAAAGAAAAAAGGTCATGTCTGAGCACCGGTCCGCCCTGCTCCAGACGGTCAGCTGTTCCCGTATTAAAGCAAGCAAAACCGGGTGTCCCTAAAGCTGAAGCTAGACTGCTCCCTCTACTGGTTTGCAGAAGAGCAGCAACTCTGCTGGATATAATGGAAGCGAGTGAGTAAGTGGTTTGATGGCGAGTCGGACAGACGGGGCTCACCCGGTCTCGGCTGCGGCTCTCTGAACAACATCTCTCCACATAAAGGGGAAAGGGACCTGTGGGCGAGGATGCTAAGCACTTTGCAACAGCAAAACTGCAGACTGAACAAACAGGGTACAAACATGGCAAGAGGAAGAAGAGGAAACTCTGAAACTGACAGACCTGACAGGTGAGGAAGGCAAATTTTAAAGTGATTCGCGTCCCTCAAGTGCAACACAAACAACAACAACAAGCAGTGCAGAAAACCTGGCCGTGTGACTGGGGAGGGAGGCAGGGAGGGAGGGTGGAGGGAACCGGGCTGGATTGATGCACACATGGTGCCAAGTGGAGGACCTGTCGCCAGAGGAGCCGAGGCTGTAGGAGCAGGGCGATTGAACACTGATAACGCAGCTAACGTGATGAAGACCGTGACAACGTGAGCCAACACAGCTCGCTTGGCCTAAGACTACTTTAAAACCGGCTGGGCTGAGGCTGCCTAGGTTTCCAAGACCCATAAGAGAAAAAGGGAGTCCAAGCAAGAATGCTACGCAACTATATACACACACAAAACAAGCCAACAGGATAGTGAGTGAGGGTAGGGGAGGAAATAGAAGGAAAAAATTAAATAATTAAAAAATAATAATAAAAAAGACTGACTAACAGAGAAAGGATTTTTCCTTTGTGAGGTACCTGCAGTCATCGCATTTTACCAGCAACAAAAAAAGAACTTAAAAGGCAAATTAAAAAGAAAAGCTAATTAAAAATTAAAAAGAAACTTAATTTACACACTGAAAATCATATTCACAAACAAAGCTCCCATTGACTGGCATGCAAAAAATTAAATAAAAAAACTAAACAAAACAAAGGCTGGCTGAGCTCCAGAGCCCCTCCTGAGGTCCCCGCTGGGCTTCCACCTAGATCAGTCTCCGTCCTTCAGCAGGGGTTCCTGAGAGGGAGAGCCGCTGAGCGTGGGGGTTAAAAGATGCGCTTGCGTTTCAGGTAGGAGTCAGCGTAGTGACCCCCCAGCCCTTGAGAATGCTGGCCCACGTAGCCGCCTTCTGGACTGGGCTCTGGAGACGGGATCAAACGTGAGAAGAGACGCTTCTGCCCTCCGATGGGAGTCTAAAGCAGACAGAGGAAGAGGAGGAGTCAGTGAGGTTACATGGTGAATACAGCCATCACCTGGGTGGTGACCAACCTTTGATTAGAGTTCAAGTATTGTACAGACACTGAAAGCTTACAGGGGCAGCTATGCAGAATGATCCCTTAGCTATTAGGGGTGGGTGATTACTTCATACAATATCCACAACACTGTTCCGAGTGTGCATCAGTGCTTAAGGAGTAGGGCTGTGTACAGGCATAAACCTGCTGTTCTGTGCATCACAATACAGAGGACACGATTTATACACTGATACTATAAACCCACGTCACCTGCATCAAATCTGAGCAAAATAGACGTCATCCAATCAGAACAGCAGGATCTGAAGAGAGTACAACAGGGTCAGGGTTTAAACACCACCAAGTGAACCACTGTGACCCCAATCTTTACATCTAAATTGGTAATACTACGTCATCAATAATTACACTTGTACAATTATACAGACAGGACCTCGATCAAGTTCTAGCGGAGCTCAGACAGAGCAAATGGGGCCGTCTACAGGATAGGAAGAGGGTGCAGTGCATGCAGTGACCAATCCATCAGCAACGGAGCCGCTGTACACACAGACCAGCCTGCGACAGGCAGGTGTCCGGATCACCAATCTCCCACAGTTCAGCACGCATGTTAACCTCAGATAAACGGCACAAATCCAAGACTGAAAAACCATCACACCATAATGTCCTCCACACATTTTACTCAAGCGAATCATATGTTAGAATACAGGCTACAGATAAGACAAACACCGATGCATGTGTTGAGTCCATTGTGGAGGGGGTCACCATGTGTGCTCCATGGCCAGACCTTGTGAGCCTGCAGCACCACCGTGCTGGAAGCTGCTAGGTGTTCAGAAAGAAACCACAGGCAGTTTTTTACCCCACCAGACTCAAACACTGCTTCCCCAGGAGGCTCTTCTCTGGCAGAGTAAAGACTTGGCACCACTAACTGGACACACATCACTCAGTACAGTGAGTATTAGAACACAGCCACTAACAGCACAGCAGGCCATCGCGCCATCTTTACAGGACAGTGGTAACACCTCCGAGATGACCTCACTCACGTTTGTCCACCGCGGGTCGATTCTGGTTTTAAGCAGAATGGGCGCTCATCGTCCATTAACGTAAACAAGCCGGAACGTCCACTGTTTAAGAGTGGTTATATTATTCCTGTTTGATTTTAAACTTTGATATTCCAATTTCAAATGAATAGAGCAATGAAATTTCGTAAATGTGTTTTACATATCAGCATAAAAATAGTCCTCATGGCAATTAATCATAAAAACCATTACAGGCCTACGTAATACTTCCCTATATCAATATTATTTCTTACAGCCCCATTAGGAACACTGTAGTAAAAGGGATGTTGGACTAGTTAGACCAGCTTATCTGGACGCAGGGCAGATTTCCGGTACTCCGTACAGAACAGCGTTTGGACAGCAGGGCTTAGGAACCTGCTGCTACTGATGCACTTCATATGTCAATATTGGGATCGTACTGCATGAACATCACTTTAAATACTGTGCTGTCGTTGCCATACTGTCCACCATGAGTAACCATAAACACCATACCTTCAGCCCAGTCCCAGGTGCTGCAGAGAATAGACTGGAGTGAGTCACAGGAGGCATTCCCACAGCCTGGTGGAAAAAACCAACCATGAAATCAAACAAAAAAGCACAACAGAGCAAAACATCAACCAGGCCAGTCAGATCAACCTCAGACAGTTCTAGGCTGACCTCAGTAATTTGGGGAACAAGGGCCAACTTACACCCTTGGGCTTAAAATCAATCTACATAGTCCTTTCTCCTTAAAACAACCTTGTAACCTTGAAGTATCGGCGGCTCGAGGTAAATCAATAGAGGGTATCCAGTGTGCAGGAAGTATCAATAGAGGGAGCCGGCGTCTGAGGCCTGAGCACCGCAGGCCCTCCTGAAGCAGTAAACAGCACGGCTGTAGAGACGGCCCAGGGTCGCGAGTACACCGTACCTTATTGAGCTGGGTGGAGGGTATGCTGCCTGGAGCTCCGAAGCTGAAGTAGGAGGACCCAGGAGGGCTGGCGGGATAGTTGAAGGGAGAGGCTCTCTCGCTGAAGCTTGAATGGCCAGAGAGCTGTGGATACAGTATTAAACACAGAGGGCTTCATTTTACCAACAAGAGCCATTTAGCACGCCAGCAGGAGAACGGCTGGTTATTGCAGCGCTAATCAGCCCTCATTCCTGCAGCTCTTCATTAAGGGGACATCCACCAACTTCATCCTCCTGCTCAGTTTCTAGTGGGACTGCGAAGATGCACAAAACCCATAAATCCCAGTCCAATACTGTCTAGTGCTCAACAAGTACGCTCTTTAGGATTGGCTGAAGATTACGTGCTCTAAACATGTAAACGTTAAACCTTCAGAAATTGAGTGGATCCCCTTTGACTGCCGTCTGATCAGTGTTAATATACTTTAATTAAAGATGCAAATCAGTTTTTAAACTTAAACCGCATTTAAAATAGAATTAAATTAAATAAATAATAAAATTTGGCATCAGTACCCAACTGAATCAGCCCTAAATCAGCACAATTCTTTATTCCAGAGAAAGCTGCAGATCCAAAATTGTTCCAAACCACAGCTCAAGTTTTTAATGCCTCTAAAATCATGAAAGTTTAGATCCAACCAAGGCAAAACTGTGCTTACAATAAAAAAAAAAAAAAAAAAAAACAAACAAACAAAAAAAAAAAAAAACACAATGGAGAGTGAGTAAGTAACCATGTGCAAGATCACTGCTTTGGACTAACTGCTATTTTTGCACCAAATACTACATCACTGTTATTGGACTCTTTTGCAGTTACTGCGCAATGACTAATTTATTAGAAGTAGCTGCTAGAGTACCTCCCTCACCTGTTCAGCACTCCGTTTTCTGGATGATCCTCCACAATAACATAGTATGATCATTCTGTGCACTACAGTCTCAGAGCTCCGTCTGCCTGTACACGTTCTAGTCTGCACTGTGTTGTGTGACTATTTGCAGCAATCAGTTTTTCTACATTACACACACACACACACACACACACACACACACACACACACACACACACACACACACACACACACACACGAGAGCGCCCATACCTGCATGCCATAGGCCGAGGGTCCTGTGCTGTCCAGAGCCTCCTGTTGCTCATAAAGCTGAGAGAGGGGGTCCTGCAGAAAGGCCTCACATAAGCATCACACACACCAGAGCTTTCCATGTACCTCACACACAGCTTTATCATTATTAAAAACAGGGGGCGGTGGAAATGCTGGTAAAACCGACCAAAAAAATAAGTGTTTGGCTGCTTCTGCACTGAAGAGCAGCACGGCGGTCGGCCAAGCAAGCTTACTTCTCCAGCCAGGTTTTCACGAGACGGCAGGAGTGCATTAAGGTAAGGGATGTTGAGCTTTTGGGTTCAGGTATATACAATACAAACGTGTGGATCCCCATCCACTACTGCAGGCGCAAAGGACATCCTGAATACTACCTATAAGACCATCAAAATGTCCCAGGTTCAAGTGTGAAGGAGGGGACAGGGGTGAAGAGCTGTTAAAGAGTCTATATTGATCATTTTACTTTGGGTTTTCCAAAAACAGTCACATTCTTAAAGCTACAGTTCTCAAACCTTTACCCATATCAGAAATGTTCCTTTATCATCATTTCAGTGCAAAAGTGTAGAGCATGTTAATGTGTATAATTCTGTAGTGTTTATGCTTCACTCTAGAATTGGGGGTACATTCTGGGTCTCCCAGATAAAACCCTTAGCACTGTAAAATAGCAATTAAATTAAATTAGCATACAGTAATTCTATTTTCATTAGTCTAATTTGTTACTCTAAACAGTTCTAAAATCAAATGTACGGAAGGTGTTTGCAGCAGAATACGTGACTTCAGCAGTAAATGAACACATTTTATGCAGGCCCCAGTTCCCTGCTCTCAAAGTCCACCATACGCCCATAGTCAAACTTTTGACTACTCTGAGCTGCCCTCTAGTGGCTGTATTGCTTAGAGAAACAGCGATGGTGGAGGTCGTGATGGAGGTCGTGACACCTCCATTAACCCAGTTTCCCTATAATGTGAATCTGGCAGTGGTTCTTTACACTGCGTCAGAATTTTTCGAGGAACGGATCATTAGAAACACTCCAACACGAGCCTGAATAACTTCATGTAAAGCTGCTGTTTGGGGATCCAAGGTCTTTGGCCCTTTAAATTGGTCCACAAACCTGGTGTAGTGATGGGAACTCTGGTGCATAGGAGTCCTGGCAGCGCAGGCTATAATTGGAGTGGATGCTCTGGAGCGGCCGCTGGCTTGACGCACCACCCAGCGCTTGCCTCTTCCGGTATGGGTGGGGCCTGGAGTTTGCAGCTACAGAGGAACAGGGGACAGTCACATTACAAGAGAGCTTGAGGATCATGAGGGCAGTAGAAGAACTGACGCAGGACCTACCGGAGGATGGGAATATGCTGGGCGTGCTCAGAAAAGGGTTTGAGGAGACTCCAATATCTTTGGGTGGATCTCCCAGTAGGGACGACTTCAAAGAGAGAGGGAGAGAATCAAACCTTGGGCGCAGATTAAATTAACTGACAATAGGCTGCTCAGACGTAGCCAATGCCTTAAATCGGTGCAGGACGTAGACTCAACTAGGGCAATTATTCATTTATTAATAAAATGTATTAAAAACATGCATTTTTTATAATTCTGTACAGAGTACGCAGGTTACCATCTGTGTGCAGACGTCCAAAACAGACATGGGCTGTTTGTGTGGACACTTCTTTTAAACACTAGCGGAGTCTCCAGGTTTTACATAATAAGACCTCTGGATACATCACTGAGCTTTAGTGTTCCCTCAACACGAGGTCTAAAGGTCTCTAAACCAGGGGCCACTGGGTTCCCCAAACCAAAGCAAAATTAAGGTGGACCGGGCCTTTGCAGCTCAGGCACCAAAACGGCGGCATCATTTCCCAACTCTGATCACTGATTAGGTTTGTTTTGTTTTTTTGGTTCTTGTGTAGAAAACTGACCATTTTCTTTTAATTCTTTTATTACTGTGCCTCCACTGTGAGGCACTGTGTTTTAGAAAAGGGCTACATAAATAAAGAGGATACTTCTGCAGATTACAGTGGAGAAACATCATAAATAAAGGAGCAGCAAGACTTCATCTCAATTCTGAGCAGTTTGCAGAGTCAGTGAAATATCACCCATAGAGCAACAGACCTGTTTATTATTAAAATGAGATATTTACTATTTAAATATCCAGGATGCTGCGTTTGCTAGAACTAAACACTGATATTTTAACATTATACTTTAATATATTTATATAGGATAACAATCACAATATCTGTTGAACAAAGTTGTGTTTCCAGTCATATCACCCAGCCCTAGCCTCTGCAGTTTCAGAAACCACATTTTCGTTCCTCCTCCACGTGACCGGGATTAAAAGAGCAAATTTAATTGACTTTTTTGGAACATAAGAAAAATTAGAACCACCACAAGCGTTTCACTTTGATAAGTGAATAAAACTCTTGTATGAGGTTATTTTTTTTGACGTCTACTTTTCAGTGCCATGCCACATTTTCCTAAATAATGAGTAACTATAGCAACAAGAGCTGCAAGACCTTGATCTTTCTTTCAGAAGCACAGAAAACAGACATACAGGAAGCCATGCAGCCATGCTTAGAACGAAGAGCTGAGATTCAGTCACCAATAAATACAATGGTATAACCCCCCCCTTTATAAAGACTTTCCAGACTCACCACTGAAAGACTGGACCCATCACCTCCAAGCAGATTCCCCAGAAGAGGTATGCTCATACCCTGTAGTGCAGGAGAGGGGGTTGGTGGGAAGGTAACCGGCGTGGTGGGAGACTCTGGCTCCCTCCCTAGCGGCCGGCCCAGGGACGAGGGCTTTATGGGTCCTAAAGCCTCGGTCTGCAGACCCAGACCAGGAGCCATGGCACCTGAATTAGATCCACAAGACACAAAGCACAGGTCAGCAGAATGAAGAACCCCTGATACAGAGCGCCAACAGATTCCAGCGTTCAGCACCGTACCTTGGGGCAGCACGTTCGTCATGGCATGAGGTAGATCTCCCAGAACGTTGAGGCCTTGTTGTAAAGGGAGAGCAGCCAGAGGGTTTTCACCCAACAGTCCAGCCTGCTGATCAGAAACCACAACCGTGAGATCTCCAGGACGGAGCACACCTCCATGGATAGCACAAACTACAGCACCACTGCAAACAAAACCCTTCAAAGGTCATGGAGACCTAATCTGCTGTTTGGTGAACAGAAGACAAAGAGGTGAATAGTTGGAACCCCTCCTGGGTTTTAAAACTCAACGGCTGGTGTAACCACAAGCACACTAAAGGAAAACTACCAGAAACCAGAAGACTGGAGCCATTCATCAGCTCTTTAGCCACACTAGAGAACCTGCTGAGGGTTAAAACCTCAGGTCACTGGCCTTCTTATATGGCCCTCCCTTCTTATATGTATTCTTATACCCCTAATCAGCAATACACTGCTCCTCCAGGACTGAGGTACCCATCATGAACACAGTCATCAGCTCCTGGAACGACCCTTATTTACAACACAAGGGAGTGGTTTCTCAACCCTGGTCCTGCACATTTCCTGGACTCTGCTGTAACACACCGCTGCACTCTGACAGGACTTGCTAAGAGCGGTTAAATGTGAGGTTTAGTGAAAAGGAGTTTAGTGAGAGTCACAGCACAGATTAATTTCTCACTGATCCTTAAACCCCTGGCTTTGATGGGTCAACATCTACATCCACTATATCTAAAAACCAGCAGCTTCAGGATCAGGCTGATGCTCCACTGGCTGGAACAGGGAGAAGGGCGTCTCCGTCATTCCCACTCCGGGCCGGAGCACTGCTGCTGCTACTGCACTATGGAGGTTTGGTGATGGAGCTGCAGGAGGAGAACCTCTCTCCAGAACTGCTGTGTAACGCTGCAGAACCCATAGAGTCATATTAGTGTAAAATCCTGTAGTGTTACTCTACCGGTCAGTCTAAGCTTGGCCTGAGGTGATCCTTCTTTCCATTTCAGAAATAAAATTCATAAAGAAAAGGGTCCTTTACTCCCCCCCACATCACACTGAACTCAGAGGTCCAAACCCTGGCGTGTACTGAACCATGGGTTCCAAGTACCAGTACATCCTTAACGACCAGAAACTGCATTAGTCGCTCCTAAAAAGGTAGGTCTAGTATTAAGAGGCCAGAGACGCTGCAGCTGTCAGGTTTAGAGCACAGCTTCTTCTTCCTAAGAACTCACAGCACACCACACACTCACACGGACCACTCACACAAGGTGGTAGGCGGCCTTCTTTACTGTGCAGAACCTGTGCCCAAAGAAGGGGATTTCCTAGAAGGGCTTGCTAAGAAGGGAGAACAGGAAGGGAGGGTGAGGAGTAGAATGTTGAATACTGAAGGAGATAACAGAAGGAGGACAGGAGATGAATGGTCAGTCTGTACCTGCTGGACTTGGTTCTGAAGCAGCATTTGCACCAGAGCTGCGGAGAGAGCCGGATTAGCCAGGAGGGGCATTGTCGGGGCCACACCAAGCAGACCTGCACACAAAGAGCAGTTAATCACACACTGTCCAAATGTTTGTGGACGCCACTTTCAATTAAAGCATTCTGCTACCAAGTTGCAACTATTGCCGACATGTGCAAATGCACACACACACAGCTTGTCTAGTCTCTGTAGAGAAGTACTGCCAATAGAATAGGACTCTCTGCAGGAGCAGATCAACATCATGACCCTATTGGCACCATGCTGCCTAATAATGCCAGGCGTGGGGTAGAGGGGTATAAAGCCCCCCAGCATTGAGGAGCTGTGGAGCAGTGGAAGAACTGTGTTCTCTGGAATGATGGTGGAGGAGCTCCATCCAGTACTTTTGGGATGAGGTGGGATGGTGATTATCCTCCATCCTGACCTCACCAACACTCTCATTGGCGAAAGCAATGCAATGCTCTTCCTAAATCTAGTAGAGAGTCTTCTTCGCCGGACAGTAGAGACAGTTACTCCAACAGAAGCAGAATCAGCTCTTAATATCCTTGATTTTAGAAGAAACAATGAATGAACAGGTGTCCAAATACTTTTGTCCATACAGTGCATCACTACACTAGTCCTCTGATAATCTACACTGCAGACAGAAGTGTTACCTTGTTTGTGTCCCTGGTTGAGAGGTGCCAACAGCATCTTCAGGGTGGCAGGGTTGCTCAGGCCAGAGAGGATCTGCATGGCATTAGGCTCAGGGAGGAGACCCTTCCCCCTGTTTAAAGCCTAGAGAGCGAGACAGAGAGCGAGACAGAGAGCGAGACAGAGAGCGAGACAGAGAGCGAGACAGAGAGCGAGACAGAGAGCGAGACAGAGAGCGAGACGTCAATAAAAAGAAGAGATGCTACCAGGTGGACAAGTACTCTAGTAAGAGCCTGGTTTGCTGTACCATTGTCTGAGCAGCAATGAGAGCTGCCAGCATACTCCTGCCTGGTGGTCCTGGTGCACAGAAGGAGACACGGATATGAGCGCCACCTAGAGGCCTTCCATCAGTTAAGCGCTGCACCTCCTCTGCCATCTCTGGGGAGGAATACTCCAGAACGGCAAAGCGTCTGAAACTGCCATCTTGTCCCTGAGCGAGCTGAGGAGATACACCAGAGTGAGAAGGGCAAAGCAAAGGAGGCCCAAAAACAGCCCATATTGATTACTCACTACTCGATTAGCATTACTCCACGCCCAACTATCGTTTCCATGTTTCCACCATTGTGTTTTGCATCAAGCTGCAGTAAAAAGGCTATAAACGTGATTCCTTCATTTTACAGCTAATATTGATCATTCATTTTATTGGTCAACCCATGTTACACATTGCTCAGCTGCACTGTAAAGTGTACCACAACTTAAATGTATTAGTTTAGCTTTGTTTGTTTTTTTATTAATTGCTTTGCAAGTAAGGTTGCAAAGAAGCTTTACAGGAATCCAGTTAAGCAAAAGATTAAACCCCACACTAAACAGAGACCCCCCCCGGTGAGGACCTAGAGCCTAGGAACCTCCCTCAGAGCTGGAGGAAGAAACCTTGGGAGGAACCAAGACTCACAACAAGGGGGACCCGACCCGTCCTCCTCTGATCAGAACTATTTATGGATTATTGATAAGTCACCGAACCACCTACACTGCTGAACTGCTCTGGTGTGCAGCCAGTCAATAGTAGTGATGGAAAGAATAATGAAAGTAATGGCGGCCGCACAATATCAGGCTATTAGTAACAGACACTGCTTTTTCTGAGACATTTATTTAAATAATAAATGAATAAGAATAATGAACTCAATTAGTGAAGACTGAAAGATGTTGGGTAGATAATCACCCTCCTGGTGGAGGTCAAAATTTACCCAGCTTTCATTTTCCATCAAGCAGCAAAAATGTTTAATTTGAATAAATTTGCATTGTGTGTCACAGCAGGTCCTGCAGCGTGAACATGGTGTGAAAATATGGTGGAGGCCCAATAATCTTCAACCTCCTTAACGCAACCCCTGAACACAGCATCCACGTAAACAAGCTCGTGAGATCATGACATATTTACGACCCCCATTCTTTCCAGGACATCTACAATGACTTCCACATAACAAAATATTAAAAGCCCATCAGGGTCAACCTTCTCATCAGTACCAGTTGTTAATAATAATAATAATAATAATAATAATAATATAAGCAGCATCCTCTCCAGGATCTCCCCACCATTTCCAGCAATGTCCAGGTCTTCCCATGACTGGAAAAGTCTCCAACCTCCAGTTTTTCCAGGAAGCCCTACTTTAGGAGGACAAGTCCACCCCCCTCAAAAGACCACTGTACCAGAACAGAAGCAGCTCTGAAAGGTTCCACTCTCACAAACCCACCAGCCGGAGAACACCTGTATTGATGCACGTGTGGTCAATGTTTTAACATGAGGGGGAAAAAGGGAGCTGCTCTTTCTCATTCCAGAAAGACCCACAGGCCAGAGAGGCCTGCTGACCGACAGCACCTGGCCCAGTCAGGTGGTCTTCACCATAGAAACCATCCATGCTCATCCCTATAGAAGCTCAGAACAGCCTCAGGAAAAGCAGGGCAAAGGTCAGGGGCCTAGAAACGAAACTGACCTCCAGTGAAAGTGTGGAATCATTGAATCATCATTGAAAGGGTCAAGCGGTGCACCCGGCCCTCCAGCACAGGGCAGGCATCTCATTAAGAGAGGAAAAGGGTTAAGCGTTAATTTAATCAAGCATCTTCCTGAATGTTCTCCAAACTGCTGGAAGCACCAACACACCAGATCAGTATTTTAACCCTCTAAAGCCCAAACCATTAAATAATTATGTTCTTTAAACTGACCTTCTGACCAATGATAAAAAAAAAAAAAAAAAAAAAAAAAAATACTCAACATCTACGCAAAGCATTACAAAGCAGTATGTTCATATACATTAAGTTAACAGGCAGACTAACCCAGACAGCAGAACAGCGGATCCTCCCATTTATTCACATGATTTTACTGTTATAATCAATATATTTATTATGAGTTGCAGACAGCTCAAAGGCTCAGATATTTATCAATCTGCTCTGCTGTAAAGCGTTAATCCTTCATTTCCACTAAACATCAAATCAACTACCAAAGACGGCTCTTCAGGGTTTCCACATCTAGCGCGAGACACTGGTGTTAACCAGAGCCAATCAATGAAGAACCCTAGATGGAGGGGATTGTTTAGATGGGGTTCTGGGGTAATTCTCCATTTTGCGAGGGCTTCTCTGGATCTTTACTCCGTCATTAGCATTGCGCTACACACTTAAACTCGCAGCAGCACCAGCCCAGACCAACCAATCCGAACAGGGCTGCAACTGGAGGCAGAGTGGACCCCTGCACTCTGAAAGGACTGGATACTGAGCTGATCAGCTGAATCAAGTGTTGGGAGCAGGGAACGTATGACACTGCAGGGTGAGAAACACTGGTATAGTGAGAGAGACCCGTGTGTCCATTTAGTGTCTAAACATTAGACACCAAGACATCTGTCCTAACGACTATATTAAAATAAAACAGACTAGAAACATGAACAGACCATCCAAAACACCAGCCGGTCACCAGAGTTTAACTAAACACAGACAGAAGTATTGGGACACCCACTCATTCACTCGTTTCTCCTGCTTCTGTTGGAGTAACTGTCTCTACTGTCCAGAGAAGACTTTGGTGAGGTAAGGATGTTGGATCATCCCAAAAGCACTGGATGAAGCTCCACCATCATTCCAGAGAACACAGCTCCAGGGTGTTTATCCCTCTGGCCCATACTTTATTAATATATACTAATTTATTTATGGAACAGTAGTGGACTAGACAGTATGCAGGGCTTTGAGCTGTAAACACCTGCCAGCAAGCAGAGTCGTCACTTCTCACTGTGCTTCATGCACCGCTGCTGCCCGCCAGGTTCAATTCCCCAATCCCAGAACTTCTCCCCCTCAACCCTTCCAGGCGAACAGTAAGCAACAACCCTGCACCTGCTGCTGTGGATCAAACCTCCAGAAGAAATAGAAACCAATTTAGAAATTCAGACTAAGAGGACAAGACATCCCAGAAGACCCGAGAAAGGGAGTATTTACCTCACCTGGGCAGAAGGGCAATATTTGTATAGTCCTCAGGGATTTCCCAGAAAGCTGTTGGGCCGAGACACTGTGGCAGTGTCACATCAGCCCACTTCATCAGGGGCAAGTCTCTGCAGCCCTACTTTAATACGAGTCATTCCAGGACCTTAAACTCATTACAGAGTCTTGGGGGTATGATGACTGATCAATGTGTTATAAATAGTTCTGATCAGAGGAGGAAAGCCACCACTAAAGGATACTTTACACATGCATTTCTGGACAGTGTGAGAGCTGCAGAAGCTTGATCTGAAGGTGGAGCAGCATGTGGGCGGAGGCGGTAGAGTAATACTACAGGATTTTACACTAATATGACTCTGCAGTGTTACACAGCAGTTCTGAGAGAGTAGTTACAGATAAAGCCCCTTCCTTCAACCTAAAGAGCCAACCGGCTCCCCAGTATTTCTGGTCTTGTGTGAAGGGAAATAACTGCCCAGAAAGCACAAGGTCCAGTTAGCCACCAACCCCACCTGTCCCAAACAGGAAGCCAGGCACCCTCAACACTCTTACCTGACAGAAAACTGGAGCAGGTGTGTTGGCCAAAGCGCTGCGAAGGTCCTGAGCGGTGAGGAGGCTTTGAGGTAGGCGGTCCACACAGAGGCAGCGCGAGTGCAGCATGGGGTAGGTGAGCGAGCCGACTTCCGTCCAGTGCACGTACAGCATGCGTGAGCCGAGCTGCTTCCCCAACAGCTCCGACTTGGCTCGGGCGGCCGAGTCCTTCTTCATGTACTCCACAAAGCCATAGCCCTTGGAGTGGCCGGTAGAGGCGCTGTGCACCAGGAAACAGCGCTCCAGGTTCCCGAAGGGCCGGACCAGCTCCTCAAACTGCTGCTGCGTGAAGGCTCTGGGTAGGTTGGCGATGCAGAGCAGAGCGTCCGTGGGCTGAAGCTGCACAGAGATCTCCCGGTCCCGGAGGACATGCTGGTGGAACTCCTTGATCGCGCACTGGGCCTGCTCGCCGTTTAGGAGCGTGACAAAGGCTGGAAGAAATGAAACAGCAGCAGTAAGATCAGATGAGCACAAGATTGTACTTGTACACCTCTAACACAGTTAATCTAAAACTCTGATGTGGGTCCGTTATCCTGTCTTGTGGTCAGAAAGGCTGATACTGTAAAACAATAATAATAAATAAGTGTGTCCCAAACCTCACACTAAGAGTGCACCACCATTTGAAAAGGAGCTCATTAATGTATTAAGCAAAGTATAGGAGTGTGTGGTTTGGGACGCAGGCATGGCTTTCTCTGAGGAGTAAGCTCACCCATGGGCATCATATAGCACCAAAACCTGAACGTTGAGACGGCGACACCTCATCTGCACCAACATTAAACTATGAGAGGAACTGGTCGGCTGCACGTCGCTGCACTGATTAATCATAACGTAAACGAGATTAAATGAGAGGGACGCTTGCTAGCGTCTTACTGAAGCACTCTCTCAGCTGGGCTGGGCTGTCGGTGGGTGAGGGACGTACCTGTTCCTTTGTACTTGTCAACAAAGCAGTACTTCAGATCGTAGTTGCTCAAGAGCTCATGCACTTCCTGTAAAATAAGAAAAGTAAGGCATTAGGGGAACACACTGAAGTGACGGGGGGGTAATCTGACTACATTAATAT
>NC_132880.1:51953904-51993904 GCF_030463535.1 Salminus brasiliensis | reverse complement strand
TCTACAGCTCAGCTCCTCCATGTACTGAACAGAGAGGACGCCATGCAGATCCTGCTGCAGACGACTGGCCTCTTCCAGCCAAGGCTGTCAATCCATCAATCACTTCATTCCTAAATGTAGCCCCGCCTTCTTATGATAGAGCAGGGTACGGGTTAAAAACTGATTTCTGGGGGACAGTAAAGAATGGACCGATATCAGCATAGGGAGACTAACTGCTGGAATCTGGAGACCCTGGAGATGGAGAAACGGTTTAGAGGACGAAGAGGAGATGGTGAATTTAAAATAGATGGAGTTTTGATATTGAAACTTATGGGGATGGGCGGAGCTACACATCATACTGCAACCAGCCAGCAGAGGCGCTAGACCTGTGGATGCTTTACTTCTGAAATAGACAGTAGCATATTTGGTACTTGCTAATATCTAGCTCTGCCACAAATCAACATCCGCTGAGGACAGGGATGCATGACTTACTAATGCACCAGAGCAGAAAACTAGATGCTTTGGTGTTCTAGAGTGTATTTGGTATGGGAAGAGAGTGCCTGCATAGTCATTAGGAAGAGCGCTGCTGTATCCGTCAGCCGAAGCATGTGTGTACAATGTGTGGAATATGCATTTTGCCATTTTGCTATTTGTTCTATAGTAGTTTTATATGAAACTAAAGAATAAAAGTATGGATATAAAACCTGTATGAGGTGACCAGACATTTCCCAAAGTGCTGAAATGTGAAAAAGGTGAACCTCTCCTTCAAACAACACTTCAGGAACTCAGTGGCTTAACTTGTGAAGAACCAGTGTGGCACCATCACGGTTGAGTGTTGTGGTTATTGAGCAAAAACCTGGGAAATATCAGAGAAAAGGGATCAACGATGGTTGATCTGAGCAAGCCGAACAGTGGGCTGCTGCTCGTATGTCCGGCGAATATCCTCCAGAGACTCTGCGAGGGTCTTGAACGTCGGCCGCTGCGCTGGTGCAAAGTCCCAACACTGCTCCATCAACATGTACACCTGTAACGAGAGCAGGATAAAGGTAAAGGTGCACGTATTTGTCACTGTACAGTGTGGACTGTACAGCGAAATGTGTCCTCCGCATTTAACCCATCTGGTAGTGAACACACACTCACACACACACACATGTGTTAGGGGCAGTGAGTACACACACACACCCAGAGCGGTGGGCAGCCAACTCCAGCGCCCGGGGAGCAGAGAGGGTAAAGGGTCTTGCTCAAGGGCCCAACAGTGGCAGCTTGCCGAGCCCGGGAATCGAACCCACAACCCTGTTATCGATAACCGATAATACCACCAGTGCAGTGTGTGAGGCAGGTTTGTGGTCTCAGTGGTTTCAGTGTTTTACACTACCTCATGTGGGCAGTCCCGGGGGCATGGCAATCGCCTGTGCTTCTCCAGGAGGTTAATCAGTTTCATCACGGTCATCTGACCTTGCACCAGCCCCATCATCTCAACGTATTTCTGAAGAAAGTACAGGCAGTCGTACACATCCATTAGTCTACCAATCCACACAACTGAACAGAACACTGGGCCAGCGTTCACAGTCACTCCATATGTGAAAAAGCCAAGGCGAGCAAAGGTCCCTCACCGTAGGTGGACTCTGGCGATGGTCACACCGTGTCAGAATCTCGTAGAGCGTCACGCCAAACGACCAGACATCAGAGGAGAAGGAAAACTTGCTTTCCTTCAGACACTCTATGGCATACCTGAAAAAGTGGGAAGAAAATTATGTGAAACTCTGAATCTCCAGATCAGCAGCTTTTAGGAGGAGGAAATAACCTTAACTTTCAATGAAGATCAATGTAAATAAAATAATTCAGGTCATGTTGGACCATTTCTATTGGTCCATTCATCATGAAATTCTGATACAGTATAAAGAACAACAGAAGAACACTAATACTCTGAAATCAAACGTATTAAAAAGAGCTGATCCTGCTTCTGTTGGAGTAACTGTCTCTACTGTCCAGAGAAGAAGACTTTCTACTAGATTCTGGAGAAGAAGCATTGCTGTGAGGATTTGATTGCATTCAGAGAGAAGAGCGTTAGTGAGGTCAGGATGTTGGATGATGATCACCACCCCACCTCATCATCCCCAACTCATCCCAAAAGTACTGGATGGAGCTCCTCCACCATCATTCCAGAGAACACAGTTCCTCCACTGCTCCACAGCTCCTCAATGCTGGGGGGCTTTATACCCCTCTAGCCCACGCCTGGCGTTATTAGGCAGCATGGAGCCAATAGGGTCATGATGTTTATCTGCTCCAGAGAGTCCTATTCTATTGGCAGTACTTCTTCTCTACAGGGACTAGACAAGCTGTGTGTGCATTTGCACATCTGTAATGGCTAACTGATGACCAAGTGAAAAGAGTATCTGTATGAAACGGGCTTCTGTTCAGAACAACCCAAGAAATCTGCTGCGCTCCGACGCTCAGCACCACTCTCGTCAACACTGAGAGGTTGGTGTTGAGAACAGAAGCTGGAAAGGTCATTTAGTCAAACACTAGTGGTATTACAGCCATGACCGAGTTTTAGCAGTTAGGGCGCTACACTGTTTTTAGCTCCAGGGCCTACCTGGTTCTGTGTGTGGTATATTTGGTAGCCAAACTTCCATGCAGAACCTGAATGATGGACTAGTAGGCCTGTCCCGATAATCACATTAGACTTATTATACAATATATGGACATGACCTCGATCATTGTTGCTGACCGCTACTGCCTGTTGTGTTTACATGTGTATTTTATCCAGTGGCACTGTCCTGGTCTCTCGTCTGCTCTCTGTCTGAGGAGAGGACGAGTCTATGAGCCGATAGCATCGCCTATAGTGTAGGAAGGGGGTGCAGAGAATAAACTGACCAATACATCAATAATGCACGGCCGAATTAGTATTTGGATTAGTTTTGCTGATCCAAATAATGATCCGTTCTGAACTGAGTTCTGTGATTCGTTACACCTCTAGCGACAGGTGAAGACGTGTTACTCTAAGCTAACAGCGGTTTTCCCCAAAACTGCAGAATTCCAGACAGAAGGTTTAGAGTTTCCAAATGTTGACCCAACCTGCAACTGATGTGGACGAGAGCTTCCCTGGAACATCTGATTGGGAAATGTCCCTACAATGTCCCTACGTTATTACTCTACAATATTTCAGTCCCTGTCAGACACTTTAGACAAACCCCTTGACCCAGACCCTGAGTCTGACCCAGACCCTGACCCTGACCCAGCTACAGCTGTACAACACTGTCAAATAATCAACAGGGTGTAATGACATTCGCACACAGACTGATGTTACTGAACTGGAAACAACAAATGCCAGCAACTCTCTCAGCTCTGATGAAGGAGACTGGAAGGAGCAGTAAATTATTCCACATGGGAATCATTCTTACAATATTTCACTAACTATCTCTGACAACTGCTTTCTAGTGTCCTCATGTGTGAGTGTCTTTTATTTCTTTGTTTATTTACTGGTTTATTTAGGGGTTTTCTCTATATAACCTTCTGCCATAAAAAGGGGAATGCTGTACCCTTGGAAAAATATTAATTTATTTATTATGATACATTCTGTTTGCACTGTTTGTTTGTTGGTGTATTAAAATAATAATAAACAAAAGGGGAAAAAAGGGATTCGAAGAGTGAGCCCAAATGGACTTGGTTTCAAAGTCACATTCCACAGCAGAGCCCATTAACGTGAAGGAGTTGACTGAACATCGACTATAGTTGTATTTTATTGATGTTTTATTTATTTATTTACATTTAAACAGTTTTTATATATCCAACATCTGGATATTCCTCATTATGAAAACTTAATTACTATGTTTAATTCGAAACGGTTGTAACTGTATTATTATGCTTTATATTATCATTATATCAGTGGAATAAAATGCTTCTAAAATGACTAATATAATTTATCACAATTCTTTCTGGGAAAATATATCATCAAAAAAAAAATCCTCACCAATACATCAGTCTAATTACTACACTATATTGCCAAAAGTATTCGCTCACCCATCCATATGATTGAATTCAGGTGTTCCAATGAATTCCATGGCCACAGACTGCTTCTACAAACGTGGTGAAAGAATGGGTCGCTCTCAGGAGCTCAGTGAACTCCAGCTGCATCCAAGCCTTACATCACTGAGCACAATGCAAAGCAGTGGGGTGACCAATCACACTCCTCCGTTTGGCAATCCCATGGACGAGTCTGGGTTTGGCAGTTGCCAGGAGAACAGTACTGGTCTGACTGAAGGCAGACGAGCGAATACTCTTGGCAATATAGTGTAACGTACAGGAAGGGATGCTTGGCAGCGGAAATGACATCAAAAGACGGATCTGCAGCCGTACCGCCCCACCCTGAGGTGATGATGTAATTGATCACATGAGCAAAACTAACCAGAACACAGGGCTGTCACCATCCTCTCGAACCCGGTAGTAGATCTCCCCCTCAGGAATGTACTTCGTCAGTCCAAAGTCTCCGATCTTCACGACACCTTCGTTTTCTATCAGAACGTTCCGAGCGGCCAAATCTCGATGGATGTACCTTTTTGAGTGCAGATAATCCATCCCCTACCAGAGAGACAGACGCGTCGGTTAGCTGAAGTTACATGACTTACTTTAATATGGGAGTCTTCAATTACAGTGGCATGCAAAGGTTTGGGCACCCCCGGTCAAAATGTCTGTTACTGTCATCTCCAAAAGATAAAACAAAAGATAAAACAGGGTGCAGAACTTCATGTAAAGTGTGTGTGTGTGTGTGTGTGTGTAAACTGGCTGCTGCTTTACATCAGTTGTGTTTCTGTTGTTTTTGCTGTTTTCTTTCGTTTGTGTGTTTGCTGCTCAGATGTTTCCCCGGTTCTGAAGGTCCTGAGGTTTCTCCCAGCTCTTGCTCTTCATTTCAGCATGTACGTTTCACCAGCCGGCAGTGTGGACGTTTGTTTGCGCCCTGTGGTCGGAGTGACATGTTCTGGGCTGGTGGCGTCTGTGTTTCGCAGCTCTAGGCATCTTGGCCTTTTTCCACCACTTATGGGGACTTTTCTTTCTGAGCCAGCCAAGTGGTCCAGTGCCTTGGTCTGGAGAGGCTTTTCAAGATGACCCAAGAACCTCACAGAACCTTACAAAACTAGAACCTGCTGCAGGAAGAACGGGTGAAAATCCCCCCAAAAGAACTGATAGACTGAGCTGCTACAGAAAGAGTCTACAAGCTGTGCCACTCACTAAAAGTGCAACTGACAAGACTGACAATGCAGGGTGCCCAAACTTTTGCCTGTTTTTGGTTATTTTGAAACTGTAAAAGACTAAAATAAAAGTAGTCTTGATTAAAATATTTAAGAATAAAACCTTTTTTGATCTTTAACGTTGTGTCTGTTGGAGATCAGGTCATATTTCAGTTGTTTAGTTATACACACTACTGATAATTTGACCAGGGGTGCCCAAACTTTTGCATGCCACAGTATGTATTACCAATTGTTCAGATGTTGCACCGAACCTCCTCACTGACCTGGCAGATCTGTTGGGCAAAGAGCAGATTCTGAGCAACTCCCAGCCGGTGTTTGGGCAGGTACTCTCGAAGGCTGCCCAGTGGAAGATACTCCATGATGAGCTGAACCACCTGTCCACCTGTGATCCCACACAGACCAGCATCATTACACAGCAGCTCGCCCTCTCATCATAACACTACAGCGCCATGTCTGAAGAGCCCGCAGCTCTGAATGTACAGCTGTGTTCCGAGTCAGTGCAGGGCTACTTGTGGGTCTGCCTCCAGGGGGCAGTGTAGGTTACCTCTTTCACACAATCCTGTTTATCTTACAAAGCTAAAAAAACGATGCAATGCACTAATTACTGATTAGAAAATGTGTGTGGACTTCGAATGGACTAACATTTTCATTTAACATAAAAATCAGATTAGAAGAGATCAACTATGATTGCATTTACATAATCACACTTACTTTAATACTTTAGTTGGTTTTTATTTTTGTTTATTACGACAACAATGTATAGAAGATAACTGACAAGGGTTTTTATGTGTTTAGGTTGGTTGGGGTAGACAAATTTGAGGGTGTGAGTGGGTCATACACTACATGGACAAAAGAATTGGGACACCTGCTCATTCATTGTTTCTTATGAAATTAAAAGTATTAAAAGAGTTTCTCCTGCTTTTGCTGGAGTAACTGTCTCTACTGTCCAGGGACGAATGCTGTGGATTTGATTGCATGCAGCAACAAGAGCGTTAGCGAGATCAGGATTTTGGATGATGATCACCACCCCACCTCATCATCCCCAACTCATCCCATTCAAAAGTACTGGATGGAGCTCCACCAGCATCATTCCAGAGAACACAGCTCTTCCACTGCTCCACAGCTCCTCAATGCTGGGGGGCTTTATACCCCTCTAGTCCACATCTGGGATTAGACAGCATAGAGACAATGGTCCTATTCTATTGGCAATACTTCTCTACAGGGTGTGTGTGTGCTTTTGCACATCTGTATCAGCAATGGGTTAAATTAAAGTAGCAGAATGCATTTATTAGAACAGGTGTCCACAAACATTTTGTACTGTATAATATTTGATTTCCGCAGGTGGAAATGATCTTAAGAGATGAATGTAATGTGTGCACAGTCCCTGATCAAAGCCAGTAAATCTGTCTCTCCTTAAAGAAGTCCTTTCATCAAAGAGCAACATTATCAGTAATTATGAATGACATCTTCGAGCCGCTTTACTGAGGAACAGTCCGTTAGGAAGCAGGTAAGAGATAAGAGAATAAAGAAGCAACCAATCAGCTCCCAGTACCCCAGCACTCACCCAGTTCAGTGCAGCAGCCCTTGTACTTTACGATGTTGTTATGGTACAGCGATTTCAGGATTTCAATCTCCTTCATCCAGGAGTCGTGGAGGTGATTGCCTCCCTCCTGCTTGAGGGTCTTCACTGCCACATACTCCCCAGTGCCGTCGTTTGCAGGGTCGTACACATACAGCATCACTTTCCCAAAATGACCCTGAAGACAAAGACCTAGAGGGTCAACAGGAACACTAAACACTGCAAATGGAAACGCTCAACTCCTCACTGCAGCATCTCACCTCTCCCAGGTCTCTGATCTTCTTCAGGTGCCGCTTGAGGAAAATGCTGGGATCTCTGTCCGGAAGTGCCTCACAGTCCGAAGAAATGTCCGGGTCTGTTGTTAGTAAGCAGACACATCATCAGAACACACTCCTGCTCAAAGAACACTGAGGCCTGAGCAAATTCAGTGAACACCAGTGGAGATGGCTGGTAGAAATGGAGACCTACTCTTTATCTGTATCTCTGTCAGCTCTCGGAGAATGGTCCTGAAGGACGGCCTGGCCGCAGGGTCATAGGTCAGACACATGCTGATGAAGCTCGCCAGCTCCTGAGACGAAGGCACTGCCAGGCGGCTCTGGGTCTCATAGAACCGTTCTTTCTGTTAAAACGAAGGATTTACACTTAGTACGCTCTGTACACAGACCAGCCAGAACATCGTCGAGCCAGGGTTCTCACAAGACCTTTCAGACTAACAGCAGCAGCAGATCCTTTAAGTCCTGTAAGTTGTGAGGTGGGCGGAGCCTCCATGAGCATCAATGAGCCTCATAGACCCATGACCCTGTCACTGGTTCACCGGTCGTCCTTCCTTGAATTACTTGTGGTAGGTACTGACCACTACATACTGGGAGAGAACACCCACAAGATCTGCTTGCTAATGTTCTGGAGATGTTCTGACCCAGTCATTATCTAGAACATCACAGTCTGGTTCTGGTCAAAGTGTCTCAGATTCTTACGCTTGTCCATTTTTCCTGCTTCACCACCTTCATCATCTTCAAGAACTGACTGTTCTTCACTCACTGCCTGATATGTAGATCCACCCCTCGACAGACAGGAGACACTGGACCCAGATCAGCAGGGTTCTTCACTTCAGCTGCAGTGGTACTAATGTTATGGCTGATTGGTGTACTTTCACATAACTCAGGTGTCTGAAAAGTGTACCTCTGGTAAAGTGCTGCCACTCATGGCCAGGTCGCCGTTGTTGCAGATTTCAAGCAGTGTGGCTCCGAAGCTCCATTTATCTGCAGCGCTGCCTATCACAGCGCCACAGGGCACACACTCCGGCGCAATCCATGGAATGCGCTCTACCCGCTCTACAGGAACAGAGAGAGAGAGAAACACTCAATCAACATTCACTCGACCCTTCTACAAAACAGGCCAGCTGCCTCCCACGCTGCACGACTGCCAAAGCAACATTATTAAATATGCAAGACACAAGGAAGCGAATACCACCATCAGGAAGTGGTTAGAATTTGGCTTCCTGTTCAACCATTGACTATAAAAAAAAAAAGCGATCTGATGAAGTAAACAGAGTGAGAAGAGAAGCGTGTCAGCTAGAAAAACTCTCAAAGAGCCGAGGACTTCTTGAACCATAGACAACCAGATTAAAGCTGCTCTAGAACATTAGCCTGTGTGTATCTGGAGATGGTGGAATAGTGAGAGGTCAGTGGATGGAAGTGAGAAACCGTGAAGCTCAAACTCTGCTGCTCCTCCTTCAGAAGAACCTCCAGCAGAACCAGAACAGAGCTGGAAAACAGGCCGATTCCAAACCCCCCAAACTGTTGCATCACAGTCCTGACTCGTTACAATTACACCCCAATATTTACATAAACTCCGCCCACTAGAGGAAGCTGTAGTCAGAGCTGGAGAGGCTGTAAAATGTGACGGCGTCTTCAGGAGAATATGGTGGTGTTGATACTGGAGAGCAGCTCATCACCTCCAGACTGGTTATGGGAAGACGGGTTCCTACAGGATCCAGGTCCCGTCACCACGGCTTTTCCTGTGCTAGTCTCCAAAGAACAGCTCAAACCCGGCATGCCATAAAGAGAACGTCTGCGCTAGGCTAAAAGCTAATGCTAGCTTGTTCCAGCTCTTCTCTCGATCGTCCGCTCCCTCCAAAACTAACTGGACTCTCTCAGCTGAACCAAACTGGAGCTGAACTCACACAGAAGGGAAAGATAAACCCAGGGAGGGGTGAGAGGAGGCTAGGCTACAAGCTAACCGGCTACAATCTCCTCAGCTTGCTAACAGCACATCGCGCTGAGAGGACACAGTGAGAGGACAGCAGCACTATCCGGTAAGACCCAGGATAATTAGTGTTACAATCGCGCTATAATATAGGGGTTCTGTGAGCCGTCACTGATGCAGTAAACCAGCCAATCAGAGCAGAGCTTTTTATTCCTTTTATATATATATATATAAATGAGCCATCCCCTTGTAAGTTTCATTCTGAGGTAAAATAACAGGGTGGTTAATTAGTTTGTAAAACAATGTCTGATAATCTTTCACCCCAAACAAAGACACACACACACTCACTATTTCTACACCAAACTACATCACTCTGTATCAGCTCCACCTTCAATCAGCAGCTTCAGGATCATGCTGATGCTCAACTGACTGGAACAGGGAGGGGGAGCCCAGGAGCAAGAAATGCCAATTCTCCATAATGCTGCTTTATGGCTAATGTACACGAGTCCACTATAAGAAAGACACTGGGCACAATGGGAGAGTTTCAAGGCATAAACCAGAGTAAAAGTAAACTATATTCTATACTATACTCAAATGTAGGGGGAGCCCTGGAGCAGCAAATAACAACTCTTTAACTGATCAGTTTCAGAAAGTTTTGACTCGGCTGCTTTATAAACCTGTTGAATTGAATGAAGGTGTACCTCCACGTGAGAGCGCAGTGAGAGCTATGCCCGGGTCACTCAGCTTCACAAATGGAAACGTGCCCTCCTCGAGACCTCTACGAACGACGAGAATGTTCTTCGCACAGACATTTCCATGAACCAAGCGCTTCATTTCCTACAGGGAAAGAAATCGGAAGAATGCACTGTAAAAAACGACGTACGGCATCAATCAGGGCCCAGCAGGTAAACACACAATACAGCACATCTGAAGACGACTGAAGGGCCTACCAGATAGCACAGAGCACTGGCCAGCTGCTTCGCCACAGTAAACTTCCACTGAGGGGTCACCCGGCTTTTTTCTTTGTGCAGGAAGACGTCCAAGGGGCCAAACTCCACAAACTCTTCCACCATGATGTCTGAAAACAGAGGAGTCTGTCAGTGCAGTTTATACTGAACTGAATTAGGAGCTCTTCTAGACACACAGTGCTGTATAAAGGTGTAGATCTGCCGATCTCCTCAGTAAAACACTGATATCAGAATAACACTCCTACAGAAAGTGGTGGAGGTTCTCCATCACTGTGTTCATCATTAGAACATCTCCAAAGTTCTCCTCATGGAGTCTAGTATTATTTAGAGTTCTCCTCAGATCAACACCTGGTTTGGTGGTAAATCAGGGCTTAATGATGGTAAATCAGGTGAGCTGCTGCTGCTGCTGCTGCTGCTGCTGCTGATGGAGGTGAACACATCCTCCACGCTGTGCTGGCTGGACTGGGGGGCGTCCAGGAGAACCCTGGAGGAACCGAGCTCTGATCTTCAGACTAGCTCACCGACAAGATCTCACTACTTTCTTCAGAATGAGAAAGAGCCCTTGCTTGTGTTTACGGGATTTATGAGGGTATACTGAGAAAGTGTCTGGAACCAAAGAGGGAATCTGATGAGGGTACATCACTCACTCTCAGAGCCTTTGACTGAAACGCCGTGTACGAAGACCAGGTGACTGTGAGAGACCTGACTCATGAGGCTGGCCGTCTCGAAGAAGGCCTGCAAAAGTCAAAGATAACAGAGAGATTTCTCACCTTCTCCAGTTAAACGACTACGTTTTTAAACCCCATCAGACTCTGATGAGGGAACAGGGGTTCTCACCAGTGCTATGTCCTTGTGGCTCTGGTCCAGGATCTTCAGAACCACGCGGATGCCTTTTCCATTTATGTGATTGTTGTTCGATTCGTCCTCGTCGTCTGCTCCACCTCGTACCATCAGACGGCCCGAGTAGATGTTGGTCCTGGTGCCACGGCCCAAGTGCTGCTCCTAATGAGGAAAACAAAAGTGATCGACTACACAGGAACCAAAGCGGAACCGACAGAAGTTCCAGACTCCAGTTTTCAACCAGTGTTTTCCATGTAAATACTGAATAAGCAGTTTAAGAGAATCAATAAACCAGAGTGTCTCTGGAGACGATCTGTAAAGTGGTAAGTTCTGTGGCAGAAGCATTAAAGGTTTACGTATATTAGGAATTATTTATTATACAATGATATATTATGTGGGGCAGTGGTGCTCAGTGGTTAGAGCTCCGGGCTGTTGATAACAGGGTTCTTCACCCTCTCTGCTCACCGGGCGCTAGAGTTTGCTGCCCACCGCTCTGGGTGTGTGTGTGCTCACTGCCCCTAGTTCACTAGTGTGTGTGTGTGTGTGTTTTTACTACCACAGATGGGTCAAATGTGGAGGACACTTTTACAGATACCTGCACCTTTACCTTTAATAATACAACAATCCTTGTTGGCGGGACATGGTTTTATGTATTGGGATTTAATCGGATGGTGAAATGTGGGCGTTTCTAAACAAACATGGAGTTAGTAAAGACAATTTCTTTGCAATTTCAATAATGTCAGAAATAATCCCATTTGTCTGCAGTGACTGGGAATTTCCCAGTAAAGCCTGGCGAACACCACACAATTCTTAGTTGCACAAAAAATCTGGCAGTGTGAGGGCAGCAACTAGTCAATTCCACAGCACACTGACTGCCCTCCCTATCTGATCTGTTGCCCTCTGATAAGGCACAAATCCAACAATTACAGATGAGGAGCAGATGGCAGACACGCTGTGTTGTCACAAGACATTAACAGAAACATCGAGACACGCCGGCTCATTCGCCAAACTCATGTATCAAGGTCTAACCTGTGTTATTTCTTTGTCTTTAATCTGATGGAACCTTAGCTGAGACAGGTTGAGGGTTTCAGACATTGGTTTGACGTTGCTGTTCATGCCCTGTCTCATGACCAGGAGGTTAGACAGCTCTGTAACACAAACACAAAGAGAGGAGCGAAATCATGAACAAGCATGGAGGAAAAGGGCACTGATGTATAAACCCTTCCTCTATCAGGAACACACTTCAGACACAGAACAGCACTCAACAACACCTGCAGGTCTGGGCAAGCAGCACTTCTTCACGGTGAAGCAGTCTTGGCCAGATTTCAGTACAAAGGTCTTCAGGCTATCAGTGAGCTCCTTCACGCTGGAGAACTCCCGCTCCCAGCCCTCCAGCGTAAACGACGAGCCGCTCTGCATGATCCGGAACTGCTTGTGAGTCGGATTCTGGCCATTCTACAAGGATAACCATGGCCGTTAGCACACACCACAGTACATCAACAGATTTACCGTCAGCTGAGATTTCACTGCATTCAGGTGCTTAAACTGTGTTGGCGTAAAGACTGACGTCTTCTGAAGGTGTAAGAAAGAGAGAAGCAGTACCTGGCCTCGACTCAAAACTGCTAGGATGATCCGATGGTAATCAAGAACGCTCCAGCGGACGATGTAGGCGCCCTCGTCCACCGCTTCCTTCCTCAGTTTCTGCAGCACAAACTCATCACTGCGAGAAAGACATACAGTGCTGTAAAAAAGGGTTTCCCTGCCCTGGGTTTCCTCTGTTTGTGTATATCTGTCACACTGAAATGTTTCACATCCTCTGACAGTTTTTAATATAAGATACTAAGCACACCTGTGGGGAAGTAATTACCTCACCAACCCTAATAACTGGTTGTGCCACCCTTTCCAGTAACAGCTGCAATCAAACATTTATGATAAACTGGTGATGAGTGGAGGAATTCTGCTCCACTCTTCTTTACAGAACAGTCGTAACACTGTACACGTGCATTTCTGGACAGTGTGAGAGCTGCAGAAGCTTGATCTGAAGGTGGAGCAGCATGTGGGCTGAGGTGGTAGAGTAACACTACAGGATTTTACACTAATATGACTCTATGGGTTCTGCAGCGTTACACAGCAGTTCTGGAGAGCGCCGTCCTGCCCACCTCCAGGGTCTCAACTATAGAGACCTTGTTCTCCCGTTACAGTCAGTGGAGCACCTGACTGTGCTACAGAATGCTGCTTTAACTGAGGAACGTGAGGCGTAGAGTTCTTTAGATGTTCTTCTGGGTTCTTTTGTGATCTCCTCAGTGAGTCATGGATGTGCTCTTGGTGAATGTTATAACCCGGAGCGAGTGAGGGCTAGGCTAAAAGCTAACCAGCTACCATCTGTAATCTGTAAACCAGCCAATTGGAGCATAGCTTGTTGTATTTTTTCACAAGCCCTCCATGATGTAAAATAACAGGGTGGTAAAGTCACACACTCGCTGTTTCTACACCAACATCCTAAAAACTCTACACCTGCAGTCTGTGGCACCTCTTAATTCTGTACATACAGTATAACGGACACTTACAGAATAGGGCCATGAAGCCCGTTGGCTTCACCAAGTACCACTCTCGGTGGCGCTACCTCATGGCAGAGATAGTGATGTGCATCTGCTGTCAGGCGGAAGTACCCGTCAAGCAGAGACACCAGAGAGCGAGCTTCAAGACTGGATCTCAGACGCAAGTCCTGCAAAACAACATGGTCACACAGCCCACGGCTGAATTACTCAATTGTGCAACAACACGGTGCTGAGCAGCAGAACTAGCTTCAACAAAACAGTTTCAAATTCATCAAGCTTCTGCATGTGGAAGTGTTTTAAAAACAACAAAGAAACAAAAATGCAGTTATTACAATAATCCTTCACTCTGGTACCAGTACACACACCAGCCTACACGCACTGAGCACTTTAGGAATTTAGGTGATGCAGGAAGTGATGTAACGGGGTGGGGAATGTTTTCCCGGCATAATTTGTCCCATTAACAGCAGACTACATGAGACCAGCTATGATCCTGACCATCTGCATCCCTTCATGACCACAGTTTACCATCTGCTAATGGCTACTGCCATGGTTTTATGGACAATGCAGGGAGCTGAGTGTTCTTCAGTGTTCTTGCCAGTCAGATCTGAATCCCGTAGAATGGCAACATAGTTTACAGCATCATGTCAACATGGACCAGAACCTCAAAGGAGTGCTTTCAACATCTTGTGGAGAAAAGGCTGTTTAAAGAGCAAAAGGAGGCCCTACTTAGCACTACTGTAGCGTTCCTAATAGATTGCTCAATGAGACCATTATGGCCCGGGGGTCATGAGTTCGAACCCTGAGCTTTCCTCAGAGTGTGCTGGCTGCCCAGCGAAGCCACATCAGCGGCAGCTGGAAAAGAGGTGTTGGCTGCCTTGACACTGGCTGCCAAGTCCTTACCCTCCTAGTGCCGGGAGCATTGCTACTGCTAGGGGGGGCTACCAGTGGGTGGGTTAACTGGCAGAACCAAACTGGAGCAAAAAAGGGAAATTCAACAAATAAATAACTAACTGCTCAGTGTGTGTGTGTGTGTGTGTGTAGGGTGCGTGTATGTGAGTCTCAGGGTCTCACCATTGCAGAGTTGTCCTGCAGACAGATGCAGACGTTAGCCCCCATGATGGCAATGTGTGAGATTTCAGGGAAGTCGCAGAAGGGCTCTGGGGTGTTCGTCTCGAGTTGGGACGCCTGCCACCTTTCTCGTCTCCTGTTGTCCAAGTAGTCATTGCCCATGTAATTATTCTCCAGAGCCTGCAACATACACCAGAATCAGACCAGCCCTTGTAATGCACACTGTAAGATAACTATCAACTTTCTCACCATGGTATACCGCTGCAACCCTACCTACTTACATAGGTAATACCTCATACCGCTGCTGCACGGTATGACCGTATGAGAAAAGTGGATCAGCCGATCAGATCAGCCAATCAGAGCAGAGCTTATGTTTTATTTTTTTTTTTGGTTTGTTTTGTTTTTGTCCTCCAGCTCTCCATAAAATAAATATAACAGGGTGGTAAATAGGCTTGTTAAACGACATCTGAGCGTTTTCCACCCCAACCCAAGTCTCACGCTGTTTACTGTTTACACATCAAACAGCCTAAATACTCAATAAATTCATGGCGTGTTTAAACCCACCCTCTGCGCCGAGATCTTCCTCCACTTGATTCCCGCGGTCCCAGACACAATGACCTCATGTGTCGGCTGGCCGCACAACATCTCCTCCGGGGGACCGTGCGCTCGGGACGCATTCAGGTAGGAGCCACTCCCATCTCCGTCAGACCTCACGTCTAGGTGAAAGACGGGGAAGGTCTCGGTGCCAAAGCGAGGGGCCAGGCGCTCCAGGGTGGACAGGTACTTATACATGACCTCCTGAGAGCCCAGCCTGCCCTGGCCCACCGTGTGCTGCTGGAAGCTGCGGACGAATTCTGAAAAGACGCGGCGGATGCGGAACTTGGTCAGGAAGTTGTCCCGTGCGATGTGGCGAGAGAAGGAGCGGGGGATGCAGCGGAGGAAGCTGGAGGAGATCAATATCAAACAGAAAGAAATGATCAGCATGCAGGAGCATTCATTACAGGCCTGTATCTTCCAGCTATCATCATCTGCATATCATTTGTTTCCGTCTGACCTTTAGTGAACGGCACTCATCAGCTCAGAGTGTCAGCGTCAGCCCCCTCGGCAGGGCTGTCCGCATGACCGCGAGCCGACTGTGTAGTTTCCCCGGTTTTGATTTCGTTTGACATTTAAAATCTCTCCCCTTTTCACAAATAACCCTCTTTCACATTCTGAACTGCAGAAGCGAAGCTCACACCTGGTCTGCCTGGCCACTTCCTGCAGAGAGGAGTCGTTCTGCAGAGCCTTGTGAGACAGATGCAGCACGGCCATGCCCAGGCTCTCGTTCTTAAAGCAGCTGAGCTCCTTCTCATCATTCACGTCCTCCAGCGATGCCACGTCGTTCACGAAATCACACTTTGCCTGTGGCCAGTCAAAACACAATCAATCAATCAATCAATCTTTATAAACTCAAAAGCACACTGAGCCGATACATACAAAACAGATTGAGGAACGTTTATAAAAGAGCTGATCCTGCTTCTGTTGGAGTAACTGTCTCTACTGTCCAGGGAAGAAGACTTTCTACTAGATTTTGGAGGAGGAGCATTGCTGTGAATATTTATGCAAATCATGAGCCAAACACACACTTGAGAGAGTGTAAACACTCTACTGCGTCAGTGTGCAAGCTTCTTTTAGTTCAGATGCCAAAGCACAATTTGTATTTACAGCAGTGGTGTGAAAGTCTATTACCCTCCCCAACTGTGCACACAGAATACAACCCTAGCAGAATTCAGTCCAGCACAGCTTTATCATCATCATACTGATACAGACTCGTACAGTACAACCAAACACTGTTAGGATATGCCTCCGCTGCAGAGTAGGTACAGTAGAGCAAGGACAATAGACAAGACACGAGACATTAAATACTAATATGTACATGTGCAGATGTGTGCAGATGTGTGAATGAAAGCTGGGTGATTACGGTACAGACTGAGTTACTGTACTAACAGTAAATATGTAGAGCAGTGATGAGCTGTATGACAATTATTACACGCTAATTAATAACTGTCTAATTACATGATTCCATAATTAATACCTAAAAGGAGATCCTCACATGTATCATTTATTATTATAAATAAGGTTAAAAGCTTTAAGAGCATCTAAGAAGTGCTTTAAAGTGTGTTTGTTTTTAAACTCACCTGAGCGAAGAGATACTCCAGAGACGTGATCTCCAACAGAGGAGCGCCGCCCTGCTCAGCGCCGGTCCTGTGTGCATAGCGGGCCACTGTCAGCTCCTTCTCATTCAGTCCGTGCCAGTTCCGAAAGTAGAACCTGCACATCACAAGTTAGAAACTCTTAACTATTATTATTTCCAACAAAGCAAACACACACACAGTTCACTGTTATTATTATTATTATTAATAATAATAATAATAATAATAATAACAATAATATTAATATGGTCACTGTCATATTCTTTGGGTATAAACGTGTGCTGCTCATTGGTGTGAAAGGGGAACAAAACAAAGCCAGGCAAACACAGACCTCATGCGAAAGTGCAGAATCAGGCTGGACTGGTTCTCTGGGTTGAATCTGTGGTTAGGACTGTACCAGCAGCAGGCCGACGGGTCATACAGCGCAAACAGAGCGTGGCAGACAGGAGTGATCCCTGAGGAAGACAGCAAACATGATTACATCCCTGTTACACACACACACACACTTACCCAGACACACACACACACACACTTAGACACACACACACACACACACTTAGACACACACACACACACTTACACATCCACAAACACATGAACACATGAGGTGTTAGTGTACAGTAAAGGTAGTGTAGAGTAGTGTAGAGTAGAGGTAGTGTAGAGTATAGTAGTGTAGAGTAAAGTAGAGGTAGAGTAAAGTAGTGTAGAGTAGAGTAGAGGTAGTGTAGAGTAGTGTACAGTAGAGGTAGTGTAGAGTAGAGTAGTGTAGAGTAGTGTAGAGTAGAGGTAGAGTAAAGTAGTGTAGAGTAGAGGTAGTGTAGAGTAGAGTAGAGGTAGTGTAGAGTAGTGTACAGTAGAGGTAGTGTAGAGTAGAGTAGTGTAGAGTAGTGTAGAGTAGAGGTAGAGTAAAGTAGTGTAGAGTAGAGGTAGTGTAGAGTAGTGTAGAGTAGTGTAGAGTAGTGTAGAGTAGAGTAGAGTAGAGGTAGTGTAGAGTAGTGTAGAGTAGAGTAGAGTAAAGGTAGTGTAGAGAAGAGGTAGTGTAGAGTAGAGGTAGTGTAGAGTAGAGTAAAGTAGAAGTAATGTAGAGTAGAGGTAGTGTAGAGTACAGTAGTGTAGAATAGAGGTAGTGTAGAGTAGAGTAGAGTAGAGGTAGTGTAGAGTAGAGTAGAGGTAGTGTAGAGTAGAGTAGAGGTAGACTAGAGTAGAGTAAAGTAGTGTAGAATAGTGTAGAGTAGAGTAAAGTAGTGTAGAGTAAAGTAGTGTAGAGTAGAGGTAGTGTTGAGTAGAGTAGAGGTAGTGTAGAGTAGAGTAGAGTAAAGGTAGAGTAGAGTAGAGTAAAGTAGTGTAGAGTAAAGTAGTGTAGAGTAGAGGTAGTGTTGAGTAGAGTAGAGGTAGTGTAGAGTAGAGTAGAGTAAAGGTAGAGTAGAGTAGAGTAAAGTAGTGTAGAATAGTGTAGTGTAGAGTAGAGGTAGTGTAGAGTAGAGTAAAGGTAGAGTAGAGTAGAGTAAAATAGTGTAGAATAGTGTAGAGTAGAGTAAAGTAGTGTAGAGTAGAGTAGAGTAGAGGTGATGTAGAGTAGAGTAGTGTAGAGGTAGTGTAGAGTAGAGTAGAGTAGAGGTAGTGTAGAGTAGAGGTAGAGTAGAGTAGAGGTAGTGTAGAGTAGAGGTAGAGTAGAGTAGAGGTAGTGTAGAGTAGAGTAGAGTAGAGTAAAGGTAGAGTAAAGTAGTGTAGAATAGTGTAGAGTAGAGTAGTGTAGAGTAGAGTAAAGGTAGAGTAAAGTAGAGGTAGTGTAGAATAGTGTAGAGTAGAGTAAAGGTAGAGTAAAGTAGAGGTAGAGTAGAATAGTGTAGAGTAGAGTAGAGTAAAGTAGTGTAGAGTAAAGTAGTGTAGAGTAGAGTAGAGTAGAGGTAGTGTAGAGTAGAGGTAGAGTAGAGTAGAGGTAGTGTAGAGTAGAGTAGAGGTAGAGTAGTGTAAAGTAGAGGTAGGGTAGTGTAGAGTAGAGTAGTGTAGAGTAGAGGTAGTGTAGAGTAGAGTAAAGTAGTGTAGAGTAAAGTAGTGTAGAGTAGAGTAGAGTAGAGGTAGTGTAGAGTAGAGGTAGAGTAGAGTAGAGGTAGTGTAGAGTAGAGTAGAGGTAGAGTAGTGTAAAGTAGAGGTAGGGTAGTGTAGAGTAGAGTAGTGTAGAGTAGAGGTAGTGTAGAGTAGAGTAAAGTAGTGTAGAGTAAAGTAGTGTAGAGTAGAGTAGAGTAGAGGTAGTGTAGAGTAGAGGTAGAGTAGAGTAGAGGTAGTGTAGAGTAAAGTAGTGTAGAGTAGAGGTAGTGTAGAGTAGAGGTAGTGTAGAGTAGAGTAAAGTAGTGTAGAGTAGAGGTAGTGTAGAGTAGAGTAGTGTAGAGTAGAGGTAGTGTAGAGTAGAGTAGTGTAGAGTAGAGGTAGTGTAGAGTAAAGTAGTGTAGAGTAAAGTAGTGTAGAGTAGAGGTAGTGTAGAGTAAAGTAGTGTAGAGTAAAGTAGTGTAGAGTAGAGTAGAGTAAAGTAGTGTAGAGTAGAGTAGTGTAGAGTAGAGTAGAGTAGTGTAGAGTAGAGGTAGTGTAGAGTAAAGTAGTGTAGAGTAAAGTAGTGTAGAGTAGAGGTAGTGTAGAGTAGAGGTAGTGTAGAGTAAAGTAGTGTAGAGTAAAGTAGTGTAGAGTAGAGGTAGTGTAGAGTAAAGTAGTGTAGAGTAAAGTAGTGTAGAGTAGAGTAGAGTAAAGTAGTGTAGAGTAGAGTAGTGTAGAGTAGTGTAGAGTAGAGGTAGTGTAGAGTAAAGTAGTGTAGAGTAGAGTAGTGTAGAGGTAGTGTAGAGTAAAGTAGTGTAGAGTAAAGTAGTGTAGTGTAGAGTAGAGTAGAGGTAGAGTAGAGTAGAGTAAAGGTAGAGTAAAGTAGAGGTAGAGTAGAACAGTGTAGAATAGTGTAGAGTAGAGTAGAGTGAAGTAGAGGTAGAGTACAATAGTGTAGAGTAGTGTAGAGTAGAGTAGAGTAGAATAGTGTAGAGTAGTGTAGAGTAAAGTAGTGTAGTGTAGAGTAGAGTAGAGGTAGAGTAGAGTAGAGTAAAGGTAGAGTAAAGTAGAGGTAGAGTAGAACAGTGTAGAATAGTGTAGTGTAGAGTAAAGTAGTGTAGAACAGTGTAGAATAGTGTAGTGTAGAGTAAAGTAGTGTAGAACAGTGTAGAGTAGTGTAGAGTAGAGTAGAGTAGAATAGTGTAGAGTAGAGTAGAGTAGAGTAGAATAGTGTAGAGTAGTGTAGAGTAGAGTAGAGTAGAGTAGAATAGTGTAGAGTAGAGTAGAGTAGAGTAGAATAGTGTAGAGTAGTGTAGAGTAGAGTAGAGTAGAGTAGAGTAGAATAGTGTAGTTTAGAGTAGAGTAGAGTAGAATAGTGTAGAATAGTGTAGTGTAGAGTAAAGTAGTGTAGAACAGTGTAGAGTAGTGTAGAGTAGAGTAGAGTAGAATAGTGTAGAGTAGAGTAGAGTAGAGTAGAATAGTGTAGAGTAGTGTAGAGTAGAGTAGAGTAGAGTAGAATAGTGTAGAGTAGAGTAGAGTAGAGTAGAATAGTGTAGAGTAGTGTAGAGTAGAGTAGAGTAGAGTAGAGTAGAATAGTGTAGTGTAGAGTAGAGTAGAGTAGAGTAGAATAGTGTAGAGTAGTGTAGAGTAGAGTAGAGTAGAGTAGAGTAGAATAGTGTAGTTTAGAGTAGAGTAGAGTAGAATAGTGTAGAATAGTGTAGAGTAGTGTAGTGTAGAGTAGTGTAGTTTAGAGTAGTGTAGTTTAGAGTAGAGTAGAATAGTGTAGAATAGTGTAGAGTAGAGTAGAGTAGAATAGTGTAGAGTAGTGTAGTGTAGAGTAGTGTAGTTTAGAGTAGAGTAGAGTAGAATAGTGTAGAATAGTGTAGAGTAGTGTAGTGTAGAGTAGTGTAGTTTAGAGTAGAGTAGAATAGTGTAGAATAGTGTAGAGTAGAGTAGCCACACTACCTCGCTACCTTAGCAAGTGAAATCCTCTTAAAAAGAAACAAAATATCTGATATTTTTAGTTTCTGATTGTTAAAAATATATTAATTTGTTTATTTCTATTTAATTAATTAAATGCAAATAAACATATTTTTAACTTATTTGTATTTGTAATTGTATCCACTGAATGTGCTGTACTCCACTGGCAGATTGTTTTATGCTATCTTTCCTGACAAAAGATGAATTATCTGTTACTTCTTAAATTAAAGGAAACTGTCTGCCAGTAGAAAAGGACATTAAGAGGATAAAATATCTTAAAATGTAAAATCAGTTAATCAATCTTATAATATTTCTTTAATAATCTCAGAATGAGAGATATCAGATATTCAGACGGTTTTAAGAGATCCTGTTTGCCGTGTTTTTATTTATTACTGTAAATTAATATTGGAAACACTCTTACCCACTATCTCAGCTGCTCGGATTGACAAGTCCTCAGCGGTCACTTCACCCTCCTGGTGAGTTAAGTAGGAGTCTCCACCTTTGGTCCAGAACAAAAACACGTGAATGCCCGGCCCCTGGGGCGCCTCACACTGCTCCGAGGACGCCCCTTGCCTCGTACTCTTGAAGCATCCACGTCGAGACATCCTCCGTCACTGAGGAGAGAGAGAGAGGGGCATCCAGCCTCAGTCCAGCAGCAAAATCAAGGAGCAATCAACCCATATAAACCCAGAACAGCGCTTCCGACCCACACAGAGCTCAACAGCCGACCCGCCAGTCTGCACGTATTGGTCTCCACTGGGGGGGCAGTTCAGCTGCTGGGGGGTTTGTAAGCCGACACTGGAGTAATGCTCACAGATAATAGCATCATGTTTGTTATGCAGAGTGCTTAATGGAAAGCAGAAAGCAGCATCAGATTTCCCTGTATTACGGGGTTAGCCACGCTTAAGTGAGGAAATTAACCTCTTGTGCAGTTTGGCAATAAAAAGACACTTTGACCCAATAAGAGCATTTCTGGTTACGGTCTAATGGACGAAACGGCCCGGTTAATAGCACGGCACATATACGGGCAGTCTTCAATTAGGAGAGCTTTTATTTCTCCAGGTTGTAAATTCCTGTTAGAAATACTTTATTACACAATAAATACCTCATAAACAAATACCTAATAAAGGTATTATATATATATTTATATATATTCATATGTATATATTTATCATTATATATATAGCTCCACCAAAACTAATCCAGTGAAATATAAAATGTAAAAACTTTTACACTGCTCTGCTCCAACAGTCATCAATAGTGAGTGTATAATGAGAGTGCAGTGTGTATAGTGAGTGTAGTGTGTGTATAGTGTATGTAGTGAGTGCATAATGAGTGTAAGGTGCGTGTTTATATGGCGTGTATATAACATGTGTAGTGTTTGTGTGTGTAAGTGTATAGTGTGTATATAGTGTGTGTACATATAGTGAGCGTATAGTGTGTGTACATATAGTGAGCGTATAGTGTGTGTACATATAGTGAGCGTATAGTGTGTGTACATATAGTGAGCGTATAGTGTGTGTACATATAGTGAGCGTATAGTGTGTGTACATATAGTGAGCGTATAGTGTGTGTACATATATTGAGCGTATAGTGTGTGTACATATAGTGAGCGTATAGTGTGTGTACATATAGTGAGCGTATAGTGTGTGTACATATATATATGTATATATATACACATATATATACACACACACACATATATATATATATATATATATATGTGTGTGTGTGTGTGTGCATATATATATATATATATATATATATATATATAAACTGTAGAACAATATGGACCCTCTCAACACTACAAGTCCATCTCCAGAGATCCTCATGTCCCCATGTCCCCATGTCCACTGTGCTCAACATCATTAAGACGCTTACAGCCCACGACACTGTAGCTAACCTCCCTGGACGTGGACGGAGGGAAGAACCGATAGGAGATGAGGGACTGTGGGAAAGGTGGCTAAAAGAACCTCAATCAACCTCTAAACTGTTCAAGCTGACCTGCGGACACAAGGTCCAACAGTGTCCACTCACACTGTTGAAAATTCTGAACCCAGTGTCAGAAAGCTGGGTCTCCATCAGAGGTCATGGGTCTTCCAGCCAGACAATGACCCCTAGAAATGGTCCAGTACAAAGCCAAGGTGGGGAACCGCTGTAGAGAGATCTCAGAACAGTAGTTGGAGTCTCTAGAGTTTCTCAGAATGGAGAGATAAAGAAACCCATCCAGTGATCTTCACTTCTGCAGACAGAATCACCTTGATGATGAGAGATGTTCTACAGAGAATGGTCAGGCTGGTTGGAGCTGACAGAAAGGCTACAGTAGCTCAGATAACCGCTCTGTACAGCTGTGGAGAGCAGAGAAGCAGCTCAGAATGAACAGCACCTCCAACCTTGAGGAGGATATAGAGCTACAACAGCAGGAGAACCTCATCAGGTTCAACTTCTGTCCGCCAAGAACAGAAAGCTGAGGCTGCAGTGGCTCAGCACAGGCTCTCCAACACTGGACAGCTGCAGACTGGAGAAACGTAGCCTGGTCTGATGAGTCTGGGTTTCTGCTGAGGACAGTCCAGGCTGGTGGAGGCGGTGGGGTAATGGTGTAGGGAATGTTTTCCTGACACACTTCAGACCATTAACACCAATCAGTCATCGTGTGACGGTCACAGGATGTTTGAATATCGTCGCTGACCAAAGCAGGAGTCTCTTAAACTGCTTTCATGAACATGACGAACATGCAGATCTTCTCCGTCACCAGATCTGAAACCTGCAGAACTGGACTGGGATGTGGGTGAGCATTCAGATTCAGAGCGTGACCGTGCTCTTGAACAATCTGCAGGAATTGTGTGATGTGATCATGCCCCCAGGAAACACTATCTCAAAGCCTGAGACCGGGCTGAAGGACCTCCGGTGTGCTCAGACTGCACTTCAAGCTCAGGAACAGTGCTGTGTTCACAGCGCCGCTCGCTCTCCTGCACACCAGCTGTAAGACTGCAGGCTCTCCAGGTGATTCTGGAGGTCAGGTCCTGTCTTCAGGGACTCGGCGCTGGATTGTACAGGAGCGCTCCTCCCTGCCGCTCACATATCACGAGCGATCGATGGTGGGTGAAATAAAAGCAGGCAGCTTGAACAAAATGAAAAGCTGAGCAGCTGGGAGTGTGAGAGGAGTGCATTAGCAAGCTGATTCCAGAAAAGCAGATCAATCCTGGAACTGAAGAAGCCTCCAGAACTGCCGGGATGAGGAACGCTGCTACTGCACTATGGAATTGTGGAGGAGCTGCAGCTTGTCAAATTCATGTTGACCATAAGGGGGCGCTAAGAGCATGATTTGTAATAAATAATTAATAATTTATTACCTCCTGCTCAATTACACAGTACATTCAGCACTCAACCATGACAACCTCTACACTTTCTATTTTAGACGTTCTATCATGGTTTTATCTTATCGTTTTATCTAATCAGACAGTCATCAACACATTTCACCGTTAGCTGGACTGTGTATGGAGTAAAAGTGAATACCACTCCCCAACTGTAGGGGGCGCTCAGGAGCAAAAATAACTATTCTTACATAATGCTGCTTTAACAGTGAAGGTCAGCGTTTTTCCCTTCAATTGTACAAGAGGTCCTAACGGAGTATGAGAGGGTGGAGGTAGGGAACTCGTTTAAGGGAGACTTTATGTCCTTACGCACTAATAGAATAATTTTTTTTATGTTCTATAAATATGATAAAAGCTGTTTCTTCTTTATTTGTCTTGTGAGACCTTGAGCTGAACTGAAAGGAGCTGATATGGTTATTTCGGTTAATTAGTTTTGGTAAATGAGTTAACGTTTTTTGTATATAATGCTCATTAGCATAGCTGTATGCTTTTAGAGATATTAAACACCATCACACACTTCAGCCTACCTGGACACAACAACCCAACCATGGCGGACACTCGCTCCTGTGTCCCCAGTGTCCGAAATAAGGACACTCTAGTAACCTGTGAATTGTTGGATATTGTGAACACCTGCTCTACATTAGGAACCAATCATTTGCCCTAAATAATGATAGGCTATAGACTACTACAGCTGTTTATACCTAAATAACACCAGTGAAACCAGTGACACCACCAGCAATAGCAGACGTAATCTGTAACTAGTAGAAATTCCAATTTCAGATCTTAACTATGAAATGTTTATTAGTAATAACTAGTAATTAATCTGACTACTGATGCTGTCAAGATGACACAATAATATAATTCTGACTAGTCATGTTACCACTGGCTTACTTTTATTAATTCATTTATTTATTTTTGATATTTTGTGTGTTTTGGCAACATTGTTGATGAGACAGTCCTGCCAATAAAGCCAACCTGAACTGAACTGATATCCACAATGATTAATTACTAGTAACAACTGCAATTTCAGACATTCCCACTCTGAGATTTCAATACACACACACACACACACACACACACACACACACAAAGGTTAAGGATATGTGGCCCGGCAGCATCACTAGTCAGAATGTCTTTCTAGATCTGCAGAGCTGATATTATTTCTAGTACATCTAGAACATTTCATAATTAATCTCTGAAAGAATAAAGGGGGGGTGATTCATTATGCAGATCATCTGGTATTAAGACCTGACCGTGGAGCTGGAGCTGGAGGAGCAGAGATAACACGTGGAAAGGCATCCGCACTCAAATCCACACAAAAATCACCATCAGGGTTTACTAGTATTAACAGTAGAGTTACAGCTTGTATGGAGTTTTAAGATTAAATGGTTTCCTATACTGCAGATATGAAGAATAACCATATTTATTGGTAAGGAGGTAATTGTAGAGCTCTGTAATAAGACTCATAAAGATGTAATTATAGATAAGAGAGAGGGGGATTCCGTATAAATCAATGGTAACAAATGACCAATCAATATAACATTAAGGATACGCTGGTTATATTGATCAGTCATATGTTATCATTGATTTATGCTCATGCTCATCAGCACATTAAGGATATGATGTCTGGGTAATGTGACTAATGATGACGGCTTTATTTATTAATGATATTATTACTAATGAACAGGTCAGTCATTCTGCTCTACCCGCTGTAGACCCTGGTTCTCGGCCCTACACCTACATCTACCCCTACATCTACATCTACCCCTACACTTACCCCTACACCTACCCCTACATCTACCCCTACATCTACATCTACATCTACCCCTACACTTACCCCTACACCTACCCCAACACCTACCCCAACACCTACCCCTACATCTACCCCTACATCTACATCTACCCCTACACTTACCCCTACACCTACCCCAACACCTACCCCTACATCTACACCTACATCTACCCCTACCCCTACATCTACCCCTACATCTACATCTACCCCTACACTTACCCCTACACCTACCCCAACACCTACCCCTACATCTACACCTACATCTACCCCTACACCTACCCCAACACCTACCCCTACACCTACCCCAACACCTACCCCTACATCTACACCTACATCTACCCCTACACCTACATCTACCCCTACACTTACCCCTACACCTACCCCAACACCTACCCCTACATCTACACCTACACCTACCCCAACACCTACCCCTACATCTACACCTACATCTACCCCTACACTTACCCCTACACCTACCCCTACATCTACCCCTACATCTACATCTACCCCTACCCCAACACCTACACCTACATCTACACCTACATCTACCCCTACACCTACATCTACCCCTACACTTACCCCTACACCTACCCCTACATCTACCCCTACATCTACATCTACCCCTACACTTACCCCTACACCTACCCCAACACCTACCCCTACATCTACACCTACATCTACCCCTACACCTACATCTACCCCTACACCTACCCCTACATCTACCCCTACATCTACATCTACCCCTACACTTACCCCTACACCTACCCCAACACCTACCCCTACATCTACACCTACATCTACCCCTACACCTACATCTACCCCTACACTTACCCCTACACCTACCCCTACATCTACATCTACCCCTACCCCAACACCTACACCTACATCTACACCTACATCTACCCCTACATCTACATCTACCCCTACCCCAACACCTACACCTACATCTACACCTACATCTACCCCTACCCCAACACCTACACCTACATCTACACCTACATCTACCCCTACACCTACATCTACCCCTACACTTACCCCTACATCTACCCCTACATCTACATCTACCCCTACCCCAACACCTACACCTACATCTACCCCTACATCTACCCCTACCCCTACATCTACACCTACATCTACCCCTACACCTACATCTACCCCTACACTTACCCCTACACCTACCCCTACATCTACACCTACATCTACCCCTACCCCTACATCTACACCTACATCTACCCCTACACCTACCCCTACACCTACCCCTACATCTACCCCTACACCTACATCTACCCCTACACTTACCCCTACACCTACCCCTACCCCAACACCTACCCCTACATCTACACCTACATCTACACCTACCCCTACACTTACCCCTACACCTACCCCTACCCCAACACCTACCCCTACATCTACCCCTACACCTACCCCTACATCTACACCTACACTTACCCCTACACCTACCCCTACCCCAACACCTACCCCTACATCTACACCTACATCTACCCCTACCCCTACATCTACACCTACCCCTACACTTACCCCTACACCTACCCCTACACCTACCCCTACCCCAACACCTACCCCTACATCTACCCCTACACCTACCCCAACACCTACCCCTACACCTACCCCTACATCTACCCCTACACCTACATCTACCCCTACATCTACCCCTACCCCTACATCTACCCCTACCCCTACCCCTACATCTACCCCTACACCTACATCTACCCCTACCCCTACATCTACCCCTACCCCTACATCTACCCCTACACCTATATCTACCCCTACCCCTACATCTACCCCTACCCCTACCCCTACATCTACCCCTACACCTACATCTACCCCTACCCCTACATCTACACCTACATCTACCCCTACACCTACATCTACCCCTACCCCTACATCTACATCTACCCCTACACCTACATCTACCCCTACATCTACCCCTACACCTATATCTACCCCTACCCCTACATCTACCCCTACATCTACCCCTACCCCTACCCCTACACCTACCCCTACATCTACCCCTACACCTACATCTACCCCTACATCTACACCTACATCTACCCCTACACCTACATCTACCCCTACCCCTACATCTACCCCTACCCCTACATCTACATCTACCCCTACACCTACATCTACCCCTACCCCTACCCCTACACCTACCCCTACATCTACCCCTACACCTACATCTACCCCTACATCTACACCTACATCTACCCCTACACCTACATCTACCCCTACCCCTACACCTACATCTACCCCTACCCCTACATCTACATCTACCCCTACCCCTACATCTACCCCTACCCCTACCCCTACACCTACCCCTACATCTACCCCTACACCTACATCTACCCCTACATCTACACCTACATCTACCCCTACACCTACATCTACCCCTACCCCTACACCTACATCTACCCCTACCCCTACATCTACATCTACCCCTACCCCTACACTTACCCCTACCCCTACCCCGCCACGGTCGCGTCTCTGAGGCCACTTCCGGACTCTCCCCCAGCTCGGATGAACAGCTGCGCTCTTCTCGGAAGAGGACCCCCCCCCCTCTATAACCCGCTCAGAGCTGCACTTACCATTCAGACGAGCGACTAAACACCGAACCTCAGAACTGGGCAGTGTGGACCGGTCTGGGTTCTGGTGGCGATCACATCGCCTCTCACTGTCTCTACGCGCGGAACCAGAAACACGGGACGCACACGGCGCTGTCTCCTGATCTGTATATCACACACGCGCCTGACGGCTGCAGACCACATGCCTTGTAGATCTGCGAAAATGAGAAGCGGCTTTCCGCCCTGCTGTTTGGGTACAGAGCGACTTTCAAAATAAAAGTCCCTCAAGCTGAAACACATACAACTCAGTTACAGCTCAATTACAGCTCAATTACAGCTCAATTACAGCTCAGTTACAGCTCAATTACAGCTCAATTACAGCTCAGTTACAGCTCAGTTACAGCTCAATTACAGCTCAGTTACAGCTCAGTTACAGCTCAATTACAGCTCAATTACAGCTCAATTACAGCTCAGTTACAGCTCAATTACAGCTCAATTACAGCTCAGTTACAGCTCAATTACAGCTCAGTTACAGCTCAGTTACAGCTCAGTTACAGCTCAATTACAGCTCAGTTACAGCTCAGTTACAGCTCAGTTACAGCTCAATTACAGCTCAGTTACAGCTCAATTACAGCTCAATTACAGCTTAGTTACAACTCAATTACAGCTCAGTTACAGCTCAGTTACAGCTCAGTTACAGCTCAATTACAGCTCAGTTACAGCTCAGTTACAGCTTAGTTACAACTCAATTACAGCTCAGTTACAGCTCAGTTACAGCTCAATTACAGCTCAGTTACAGCTCAATTACAGCTCAGTTACAGCTCAGTTACAACTCAATTACAGCTCAGTTACAGCTCAGTTACAGCTCAGTTACAGCTCAATTACAGCTCAGTTACAACTCAATTACAGCTCAGTTACAGCTCAGTTACAGCTCAATTACAGCTCAGTTACAGCTCAATTACAGCTCAATTACAGCTTAGTTACAACTCAATTACAGCTCAGTTACAGCTCAGTTACAGCTCAATTACAGCTCAGTTACAGCTCAGTTACAGCTCAGTTACAACTCAATTACAGCTCAGTTACAGCTCAGTTACAGCTCAGTTACAGCTCAATTACAGCTCAGTTACAGCTCAATTACAGCTCAGTTACAGCTCAGTTACAACTCAATTACAGCTCAGTTACAGCTCAGTTACAGCTCAGTTACAGCTCAATTACAGCTCAGTTACAACTCAATTACAGCTCAGTTACAGCTCAGCTACAGCTCAATTACAGCTCAGTTACAGCTCAATTACAGCTCAATTACAGCTTAGTTACAACTCAATTACAGCTCAGTTACAGCTCAGTTACAGCTCAGTTACAGCTCAATTACAGCTCAGTTACAGCTCAGTTACAGCTCAGTTACAACTCAATTACAGCTCAGTTACAGCTCAGTTACAGCTCAGTTACAGCTCAATTACAGCTCAGTTACAGCTCAATTACAGCTCAGTTACAGCTCAGTTACAACTCAATTACAGCTCAGTTACAGCTCAGTTACAGCTCAGTTACAGCTCAATTACAGCTCAGTTACAACTCAATTACAGCTCAGTTACAGCTCAGTTACAGCTCAGTTACAGCTCAGTTACAGCTCAATTACAGCTCAGTTACAGCTCAGTTACAGCTCAGTTACAGCTCAATTACAGCTCAGTTACAGCTCAATTACAGCTCAATTACAGCTCAGTTACAACTCAATTACAGCTCAGTTACAGCTCAGTTACAGCTCAGTTACAGCTCAATTACAGCTCAATTACAGCTCAGTTACAACTCAATTACAGCTCAGTTACAGCTCAGTTACAGCTCAGTTACAGCTCAATTACAGCTCAGTTACAGCTCAGTTACAGCTCAGTTACAGCTCAATTACAGCTCAGTTACAGCTCAGTTACAGCTCAGTTACAGCTCAATTACAGCTCAGTTACAGCTCAATTACAGCTCACTTACAGCTCAATTACAGCTCAATCAATCAGCTCAGTTTAATAAATATGGTTTTCCCATGTGGCCCGGCAATTAATTTTTTTTTTATTAATTGCTTCCTCAGGATGGAGGGGGGCGTTTGGATGTTTTGATGATTATTGTGTAGTTCTAATAATGAAATTTGACCTGCTCAATAAATCATTCTGTTTTTCAGTCACGCCTGGTCATATGGTCTACCAGTGGTGCTTCTGATTCCTGCTTAAACCTTCTTCCAAGTTTGGAGCACAGTCTCCACTTCACTATCTAACTGACCAGAACCAGTCGGACCTCAAGCAGATAGGCTGCTGGACGAATAATAGCGCAGCGGCCCAGTCCACAGTCCACAAGCTATCATCGCACCTCCACCCCACACAAACAGACTCTGCACCAATCTATACACAGCCACACATTCCCCACCCTCACTACATACTGTGTGTATATGTATAGTATAGTGTGTGTAATATGTGTATATGTATAGTATAGTGTGTGTAATATGTGTATATGTATAGTATAGTGTGTGTGTAATATGTGTATATGTATAGTATAGTGTGTGTAATATGTGTATATGTATAGTATAGTGTGTGTATATGTATAGTATAGTGTATGTGTAATATGTGTATATGTATAGTATAGTGTGTGTATATGTATAGTATAGTGTGTGTAATATGTGTATATGTATAGTATAGTGTGTGTGTATGTATAGTATAGTGTGTGTATATGTATAGTATAGTGTGTGTAATATGTGTATATGTATAGTATAGTGTGTGTAATATGTGTATATGTATAGTATAGTGTGTGTGTATGTATAGTATAGTGTGTGTAATGTGTGTATGTGTAATATAGTGTGTGTATATGTATAGTACAGTGTGTGTATGTGTAATATAGTGTGTGTATATGTATAGTATAGTGTGTGTATGTGTAATATAGTGTGTGTATATGTGTAGTATAGTGTGTGTATATATGTATGGTATAGTGTGTGTAATATGTTTGTATGTATAGTATAGTGTGTGTGTAATGTGTGTATGTGTAATATAGTGTGTGTATATGTATAGTACAGTGTGTGTATGTGTAATATAGTGTGTGTATATGTATAGTATAGTGTGTGTAATGTGTGTATGTATAGAATAGTGTGTGTAATGTGTGTATGTGTAATATAGTGTGTGTATATGTATAGTACAGTGTGTGTAATATAGTGTGTGTATATGTATAGTATAGTGTGTGTAATATAGTGTGTGTATATGTATAGTATAGTGTGTGTAATATATTGTGTGTATATGTATAGTATAGTGTGTATATGTATAGTATAGTGTGTGTGTATGTGTATAGTATAGTGTGTGTATATGTATAGTATAGTGTGTGTATATGTATAGTATAGTGTGTGTATGTGTATAGTATAGTGTGTGTATGTGTATAGTATAGCGTGTGTGTATGTGTATAGTATAGCGTGTGTGTATATGTATAGTATAGTGTGTGTATGTGTATAGTATAGTGTGTGTATATGTATAGTATAGCTTGTGTGTATATGTATAGTATAGTGTGTGTATATGTATAGTATAGTGTGTGTGTATGTGTATAGTATAGTGTGTGTGTATATGTATAGTATAGTGTGTGTGTATGTGTATAGTATAGTGTGTGTATATGTATAGTATAGTGTGTGTATGTGTATAGTATAGTGTGTGTATGTGTATAGTATAGTGTGTGTGTGTGTATGTGTATAGTATAGTGTGTGTATGTGTATAGTATAGTGTGTGTATGTGTATAGTATAGCGTGTGTGTATGTGTATAGTATAGTGTGTGTATGTGTATAGTATAGTGTGTGTGTATGTGTATAGTATAGCGTGTGTGTATGTGTATAGTATAGTGTGTGTATGTGTATAGTATAGCGTGTGTGTATGTGTATAGTATAGTGTGTGTATGTGTATAGTATAGTGTGTGTGTATGTGTATAGTATAGTGTGTGTGTATGTGTATAGTATAGCGTGTGTGTATGTGTATAGTATAGCGTGTGTGTATGTGTATAGTATAGTGTGTGTATGTGTATAGTATAGTGTGTGTATGTGTATAGTATAGTGTGTGTGTATGTGTATAGTATAGCGTGTGTGTATGTGTATAGTATAGCGTGTGTGTATGTGTATAGTATAGTGTGTGTATGTGTATAGTATAGTGTGTGTGTATGTGTATAGTATAGTGTGTGTGTATGTGTATAGTATAGCGTGTGTGTATGTGTATAGTATAGCGTGTGTATGTGTATAGTATAGTGTGTGTATGTGTATAGTATAGCGTGTGTGTATGTGTATAGTATAGTGTGTGTATGTGTATAGTATAGTGTGTGTGTATGTGTATAGTATAGTGTGTGTGTATGTGTATAGTATAGCGTGTGTGTATGTGTATAGTATAGCGTGTGTATGTGTATAGTATAGTGTGTGTATGTGTATAGTATAGTGTGTGTATGTGTATAGTATAGTGTGTGTGTATGTGTATAGTATAGCGTGTGTGTATGTGTATAGTATAGCGTGTGTATGTGTATAGTATAGCGTGTGTGTATGTGTATAGTATAGCGTGTGTATGTGTATAGTATAGTGTGTGTGTATGTGTATAGTATAGCGTGTGTATGTGTATAGTATAGTGTGTGTGTATGTGTATAGTATAGCGTGTGTGTATGTGTATAGTATAGCGTGTGTATGTGTATAGTATAGCGTGTGTGTATGTGTATAGTATAGCGTGTGTATGTGTATAGTATAGTGTGTGTGTATGTGTATAGTATAGTGTGTGTATGTGTATAGTATAGTGTGTGTATGTGTATAGTATAGCGTGTGTGTATGTGTATAGTATAGTGTGTGTATGTGTATAGTATAGTGTGTGTGTATGTGTATAGTATAGCGTGTGTGTATGTGTATAGTATAGTGTGTGTATGTGTATAGTATAGTGTGTGTGTATGTGTATAGTATAGTGTGTGTATGTCATGCTGGCTAGGCGAGACAAGGGGACACTCGCAGGGACAGAGTCTTTAATGGTCTTTAATGATGAAATCAAACAAACAAACAACAAAACGAGGCAGCAAAGTACAGGGTCCAAAAACCGGAAACTGGGGCTGAACCTGGGAAGACCACCTGAGGCTGGAGAGTAGAACTCAAAGAAACCAGAGAAACTAGAAAAACTAAACCTCACCACTAAACCGCGCTCACCAGGCGCTAATAAACTCACTGGACTAGAGGGCCAGGGAACCGGACACCAAAACCCAGTGGCGACCAGCCGGTGACCCGGACAGCGAACTCCTTCTGAATGTGAACCCGCTCCGATAGAGCATCCACTACCTACACCTGTAGACTCTCCTAGAAGTCTCCTGAACGTGAAGCCGACCTCACAGCTGGGCCTCGCAGGCGTCTGCGTCTGCTCCCTCTGTACCCCAGCCCTCAGGCGAACCGAAGCAGAGGTAAACAGAAAGCATGGCGTCTTACTACGACCGCTGTCAACATAAAAGTCCTTAATGAGAAAAACCAACAGGAGGAGCAGAAAGTACAAGAACATAGAAATCAACCCAACATCGACTGAAAAGCCCCAAGGAGCCTGTGGACCGCGGCCTGACCGCTGGGCTGACAGTGTAATATGTTTGTATGTATAGTATAGTGTGTGTGTATTTGTATATGTATAGTGTGTGTATATATATAGTATAGTGTGTGTATATATATAGTATAGTGTGTGTATATGTATAGTATAGTGTGTGTAATGTGTGTATATGTATAGTGTGTGTATATATATAGTATAGTGTGTGTAATATGTGTATATGTATAGTATAGTGTGTGTAATGTGTGTATATGTATAGTGTGTGTATATGTATAGTATAGTGTGTGTAATATGTGTATATGTATAGTATAGTGTGTGTATGTATAGTATAGTGTGTATAATATGTGTATATGTATAGTATAGTGTGTGTAATGTGTGTGTATATGTATAGTGTGTGTATATGTATAGTATAGTGTGTGTAATATGTGTATATGTATAGTATAGTGTGTGTAATGTGTGTGTATATGTATAGTGTGTGTATATGTATAGTATAGTGTGTGTAATATGTGTATATGTATAGTATAGTGTGTATATGTATAGTATAGTGTGTGTAATATGTGTATATGTATAGTATAGTGTGTGTAATGTGTGTATATGTATAGTGTGTATATATGTATAGTATAGTGTGTGTAATGTGTGTATATGTATAGTGTGTATATATGTATAGTACAGTGTGTGTAATGTGTGTATATGTATAGTATAGTGTGTGTAATGTGTGTATATGTATAGTGTGTATATATGTATAGTATAGTGTGTGTAATGTGTGTATATGTATAGTGTGTGTATTGTAGAAAAATGTCTACATAGTGTTGCCCGTACCCCACCCCTCTTCCGGGGCGCAACACCTTGCGTGTTCGTTTTGTGGAAAGAGTCGCAGACGAGTGGAGTGAAGTTAGAAGCAAACCAAAGTATTTATTTAAGAATGCTGGATCCAGGAGAACAAATACATTAAAGACAGTGTATCAACCATCCCAAAGCAAAGTTCTGACCCCGTTCTCATCTGACTCCACGTTTATACCCCAAATGACGTGAAACCTGCCGATGAGGCGTTTCTACAGATTAGTCTATGTGAATATGCAAGATGGCACATGTTAGTACTCAGATTCACGTGTCTGACTCCACCATCATGCTTGACCTTGACTATGTTTTGTATTTTCTCAAAGCTGGACAGTGCAGCATTCTCTATGTGTGTGCGAGGCAGCTGCAGGTTAGGGAGTTACCCACACAGAGAGAAGGCCGCTCCGTCCGACCCTATCAGCATCCCCTCCATATCACTTCAGTTCAAACAAAGTACACCAGTCCCAATTGGGGCCAACACGATGATTCATGACAGTGACTTCAGACACATGGAGTGGCCTCACTTGTCATGCTGATGTATAGTTTTAATAACGCAAATGTCTTTAAGCGTGAATCACCCGCCTTTACCATAGAACTCCATATGTTACATGTTAATGTGTCTCAGGAGGCCATGTCATGTGAGTTAGTAGGCCATACAATGTAATAAGGTTATAATATGTCTTACAAGGTTTCACACAATGATTATGTAGTTGTTAATACTAAGTTGAGTAATCATTATTTAAGGATAATTTGTCAACAAACACAAGGTATAATAAACATTTTACTACAACAGTATATGTATAGTATAGTGTGTGTAATATGTGTATATGTATAGTATAGTGTGTGTATATGTATAGTATAGTGTGTGTAATATGTGTATATGTATAGTATAGTGTGTGTATATGTATAGTATAGTGTGTGTAATATGTGTATATGTATAGTATAGTGTGTGTAATATGTGTATATGTATAGTATAGTGTGTGTAATATGTGTATATGTATAGTATAGTGTGTGTGTAATATGTGTGTGTATGTGAGGGACAGTGAATGACGATGCACCTACGTTTTTTACTCACCTTTACACCTGTGCAATGTGACGTGATAATAAACCTGACTTGATTTGATTTGATTTGGTTTGATTTGATTTGATCAATGACTACCTCCAGAGTTATCGACCACAAACTACACATGCACTGATTGCACCTAAAAGTAGTAACAGACACCCGATTCTGTCCAAATACGCCATCCTCCTGACCCGTAACCCAGTGCAGGAAAGCAGTCACAGTTGCTGAGAAGTGTTTGGAGGGATATGAAGATGAGGCTGGTCTTGGGATTAGCCCAGGCGGCTCAGCCTATGGCAGAGGGAGAGTCCACCCAGTAGTACACTGTGCATGAAGGCTGGTGTGGCCTAGATAATATGATCAGCAGCATCTCCAACACAAAAGGCCTCTCACAGAAACCCTGGTTTATTATATGTATTATTATATTATTAAATGTGCCGATTAATGAACTTCAACAAATGACACAATACCTTTTTTCTTTGTTATAAAGGTTTTGGTAATAACGTCCCAAAGAGTCTCTCTGACTCTGATCCAGTATTTCTGCTGATTTTCAGCCCAATACTGACACTAACTGATACCCAGGTAACAGCGTACACCTATTATACATTAGAATTATGGTCATATTTAATGATTATGTCCAAATATAGAATCATTAAAATTATTAGTAGGATCATATTAATAATTCAGTAGAATATTAATATTTGATACATTTTTCAAATTCAAGCTGTTGTGATGATGTGATATTATGTAATGTAATTATAGATATCACTGTTCTGAACTGATGAAATATGTAGTGATGGCTGGACATGGTGGGTCTCTGTTAAAGCTGCAGAGGTTTAGTGTGTACCTGTTTAGGTTGATTACAGTGCGTTTGCTGGCTGTATGAGGCTGCTGGGATTTTTAGCTGTTCCCCGAATCCAACACTGCAGGGCTTACTGAGGGCTTCTGGGGTAAGAAGTACTGAGCATAAGGGTTCTCAGGACTGGGGTAAAAACACTGGGAGCTCTGTAGCATGCAGATCCACATGGTTGCCAGATCAGGCAGAATCCAGGCAGGAGCCTCTGTCAAACCCCCAGAAAAAAACAAGCTGCAGAGAGGCTGAATGCTCAGGAGGGGGCGCCACCAGCAAACAACGGCTTGTAAAGGTGAAATGGTGAGAAGGCTTTAAGGTTGGTCTGTGTCTACATCTTTTAGTTTTACTTTTATTTTATTTATTTTTTTTATTTCTATATGTTACAGGAGCAGCAAAGCACTGTTTAGATCAATGCTTCAGATTTATTATCTGAAATACTCTTATTATGTAGTGTGAAAAGAAGAGAGACAGTAATCAGAAACACAAACAGATCTATAGATCTGACAGAAACAGATCTATAAACAAATAAAGATTATAAGAGCGCGCTGGGCAAAGAGGATTATTAAAAATAATATAATCAAATAAATAAATACATACATATAAAAGCAAATGTATGGTGATGTAACAGAGATGTAAACAGTAACTTTGGTCTTTTACTGGGTTTCTTTGGTAAATGTAAAACAATTAAATGAACAATTAAACTGAAATGGAATAATATCACTAATAATCATATTAAAATTATTCACCATAGATAGTCGTTCTTTTACATTTATAAAGGGTTTACCTTAAAGAATCCTGAGTGGTCAGCCAACACAGTTATGATGGTCATGCTGGTCAGTCACTTTGGCCATGCTGTTCGACCATGCTGTCATGACGGTCATCCAGGACAAAAACCTTGGTTAGGCAGCTTGGTCATAAACAGCCATCCCGGTCAAGCACCTTGCTAATGCTAAACGACTAGTGTGGTCAAACTGCTCAGGCAACATGGTCATACTGGTTGACAAATTGGGTCAGGTTGGGCATACTGGTAGACCAGCAAAACCATCAAACTCCAACAGAAACACACTCTATAAAGAGCAAAGCTGGTCAGCCAGACTCACCAGTTTAAGATGGCCAGACTGATTTTTTTCATTATTAAATCATGAGGTGCCCCAGCCAGCATGCTAATGTGGGGTTCCAGGTGGGCATGGGCTCTGAGTGGGTGGGTATATGCTTTGTTAGCACAGGACACAGTTGGGCTTCCCAGATGGGTTCCACTGTTACAGCCCACCCTCATCTCACACATCAGGCCTGTATGCAGTCTACAACCAGATGAGGCCCATGCTTAACCCCTCTAGTCTCCTCACTGACTCACCCTGGTGGGCATTCATATGTGGGGCCAGCGTGGACCCGAGGACAAAACCTTCTTCCAAAACAGCTCTGACCATTGAGGCATGGCCTACAAAAGAACTCTGAAGGTGTCCTGTGGTACCAAGACTAACATTAGCAGCAGATCCTTTAAGTCCTGTAAGTTGTGAGGTGGGACCTCCATGAATCCCCATGACCCTGTCTCCAGTTTAACAGTTGTCTGTCCTTGGAGCACTTTTGGTAGGTACTGTCCACTGCATACTGAGAGAGAACACCCCACAAGACCTGCTTGCTGATGTTCTGGAGATGTTCTGACCCAGTCATTATCTAGAACATCACAGTTTGGTTCTGGTCTTCTGGCTTCGTGTCTCAGGTTCAAGAACTGACTGTTCCCTCACTGAGTAATATGTAGATCCACCCCTCGACAGACAGACAGGAGACACTGGACCCAGATCAGCAGTGCTATTGAATGTTTTAGTTCAAAGCTCTGCTGTTGTTTGTGTGACTGATCTTTCTTCATCACCTCAGACCACGTCCTGTAACGAGCTTTTCAGACTGCTGTGAGACACAGCAGCGAGTGTAGTGTGCTTTCTGTCCACTTGGGCCTGGTCACTTCCTCGTGCCATTTTCAGTTTTGTACTCACAAAAGGATAACCTGTAAAAGTTCAGCTCATCCAACATTTCTTCTGGAATCAAGCTTCTGAACAATAGAGACAGTTACTCCTACAAAAACAGGATGTTCAGGACTCTCAGGACTCTTAGATAAGGGTTGCAGGTCCAGGGGTTCGCGGACACAGGGAATTGTAGTACACTGAGATGCTGGAGCTGTCGTCTCGCTGCTTGCAGGCGATCTCTCAGGTTTGTGGATGGTGGAGCAGATGGACGCTAGAGTTTCAGGGAGCTCCCATGTCCGTGTTACCTTCTGGTTCTCTCCTTTTAATTAGACTGTTATAGTCAGACCTGCCGGAGTCAGAACTATTTCTATCACTTTACCTTCTCAGAGTTAATGACTGCCCACCTATCCATCCTGACCCGATCTGCCTGACAACTACATTATAATTTACATAGACTCTCTGCTACTATTATCATTATTACCACCATTACCCATCATTCCTCTCATTCCTCTGACCATCGCTACTATCATTACATTAGTTATATTATACTATGATGATATAAGATAAGATAATCCTTTATTAGTCCCGCAGTGGGGAAATTCACAGTGTAGCAGCAGAAAGAGTTTGTTTGTTTGTGTTTGTGCATTTGCACATCTGTGTCAGCAATGGGTGGAACATAAAGTAGCTAAATGCATTTATCAGAAGGGGTGTCCACAAACATTTGGACATATAGCGTAAGTTAGCATGGCTGACCATTAACTAGAGCTGGTACAGACCAGTATTAGTGGTCTAAGAATACTGAGGTCTCATTAGCAATGTCAGCTTATTTTAAAAGGAAAACTCTGACTCTGAAAACTCTGAAAAGAAGAAGTGAGACCCTTCACTCAGTGTAATCTATTTAAAGGAGCAGAATTCAACACTGACCTATTGCTACATCTGTGTAGACATGCCTGCCCACATTCAGGGCCAGGCTGCAGCAGCCTAGAGCAAAGGTCACCAGTCTTATCTGCATGGAGCTGATGTGATGACAACAGAAGCTCCCACATATACACAATCAGCCATAACATTAAAACCATCAGTCTAATATTAAGTAGCTCCTTGAGCTGATAAAACAGATCTGACCCGTTGGGGCATGGACTCAACATGGACTCTGAAGGTGTCTGAGACTGACGTTAGCACTCACCTGTCAGTGGTTTTATTGTTATGGCTGATTAGAGTAACTAAGTGTTGGCAGATCGAGACTTCGGCTGATTGAACACGCTGAATCCGGCTGTGTGTGAGTAAGACTGGGACCTGGGAGCTTTTTCTGGTTTTGAAATTTAGGAAATTTAGACAACCCTGTCTGA